>NC_048569.1:67842941-68115441 GCF_013265735.2 Oncorhynchus mykiss | reverse complement strand
CGACGTTGTTGCCGGGGATGTCTGGTGAGGACCTGCCTTACAACAGGCCTACAAGCCCTCAGTCCAGCCTCTCTCAGCTTATTGCGAACAGTCGGAGCACTGATGGAGGGATTGTTGTAACTCGGGCAGTTGTTGTTGCCATCCTGTACCTGTCCCGCAGGTGTGATGTTCGGATCCTGTGCAGGTGTTGTTACATGTGGTCTGCCACTGCGAGGACGATTAGCTGTCCGTCCTGTCTCCCTGTGGCGCTGTGTTAGGCATCTCACAATATGGACATTGCAATTTATTGCCTTGGCCACATCTGCAGTCCTCATGCCTCCTTGCAGCATGCCTAAGGCATGATCACGCAGATGATCAGGGACCCTGGGCATCTTCCTTTTGGTGTTTTTCAGAGTCAGTAGAAAGGCCTCTTTAGTGTCCTAAGTTTTCATAACTGTGACCTTAATTGCCTACCGTCTGTAAGCTGTTAGTGTCTTAACGACCGTTCCACAGGTGCATGTTCATTCATTGTTTATGGTTCATTGAACAAGCATGGGAGACAGTGTTTAAACCTTTTACAATGAAGATCTGTGAAGTTTTGGGATTTTTACGAATTATCCTTGAAAGACAAGGTCCTGAAAAAGGAACTTTTTTGTTTGTTTGTTTAGTTGCACTGTCTGTACAGTGACAAGTATATATATTTTTGTTTAAAGAACATTATTGCATTTTCAAATAACATTATCGGAGTGAAACTGGACAATAACAAAGGCTGTTGTTGGGACATTAAATGTGAGGCTGTTCTGGCCTCTCTCCTGGGATTGGTGACAGAGGAGAGGAGGGAAGAGGTGTGAAGAGAGGGACGTTTTCAGTGCTGGGGGGCAGGGGAGGATGGGGTTGAGGGTAAGTCGTAAATCACTCCCCTGTGGCTCGGTCTGTGTGGAGGAGTAGGGGCACGTGTGTGTGTCTGATGTGTGTATCAGCGAGAGAGATAGAGAACACTGTATATATACATAATATGACATTTGAAATGTCTTTATTCTTTTGGAACTTTTGTAAGTGTAATGTTTACAGTACATGTTTTATTGTTTATTATCTATTTCACTTGCTTTGGCAATGTAAACATATGTTTCCCATGCCAATAAAGCCCTTGAATTGAGAGAGAGAGAGAGAGAGAGAGAGAGAGCGAGCGAGAGAGAGAGAGAGAGAGAGAGAGAGCATACTACGGAGGGGAAGAGGACGGCAACACAGCCACTGTGGGAGGCCCAGAGACACACAAAGCCAGAGAGAGAGAGAGGAGGAAGGGGTTTGTTTCTGCAATCTAGCCTTGTTGTTGCCTGTTCGTGCGAGTCTCTTTGCTGGTCATTTAGTCTACTATGCCTGGGACTCTGTAGCGCTGCCACTCAGGAGGAACTCTACTGAAGTGAAGTGAGGAGGAAATCTCTGGCTGTGCTATTCTTCAAAACAAGTGCAACTTTAAACAGACAGGTAAGGATTTCTAGAAACCGTACTGGATTGGACTCTGCTTTGTATAAACGTGTTGGAATGTGTTGGTGCTGTATCCAGATGCTTACAGAAGTGTGAGCAGTATCTCTCTTGCGAGTTTCTCTCTAGCAACTTTGTACAACTTCAAATCATTTTGATTTATTCAGAGTTGTCAACAGGGAACTCTTTGTGTTGTTTTCAGTAGAATGACTTCAGTCAGTTCAGTTGATGCTTTTTCTCACTAACAAGGTCAAACTTTAACAAATGTTTCCTCAAACGCTTTACACAATAACATAAGATAAGCATGTTTTTCAAGGACTTTGTTAGTCAATGGAATAGATTTCTGAGACTTTTCCCCTGGGAAATTGGCCACCTAAGTTGCTGGTTGCTGTGTAGGAGAGAGATGACAGTAGCTGGAGTTGTTGGTGAGGAACTGAGTGGCAGCCACTGCTGTGGGCTTTAATAACTCGTGATTCATATGCCACACACAGACCAGCCATGCAGCTCACAGACGGGAAGACTCTCTCTCTCTGAGGAGGAGGAGAGGAAGGTGGGAGAGATCTGAGTTCATATCAAACACCCCCTTCTCTCAACAAAAGAAGGGCCAAAAAGTGTCATGTGACAGTTGGGCTCTTTGTTCTTTTCAGAGGTCTGGAGAAATACTGGCCAGGGGTTGCTTTAGTAATGCACTGCTGTGTGTGTGTGTGCGTGCATTTGTGTGTGCGTGTATGTTCATGCTAATGTCTGTGTGCAAACATGTTTGTCCACAGTATTCCGCCCATCCACTCTCTCCAGTTTGCAGTGAGAAAGGAAGGGCATCCTCATCCGTCAGTTTCCTCTGGTTAATTGTATTCCTCTCTTCATTTCCCTGCATGTGTTTTATTTGTGGCTATATTTTCCTGTGCCACTCATTAGTTTTCCTAGTGGGTCTGTTCTGCTGTCTGGGTAATGAGGGGCCAGGCCTGCAGCATGTGACAGAGCTGGAGCTGTAAAGTGTCTGCTAGTTGCTACTTTTAGAGCCCCAGCTGAAACACATTCTGATCTCCCTGCCCTGCCTGCTGCCTCCACGTCTTAGCTGATTGGCTGTGTGTCAGCCCCTTTCGCTAAAGCTTCCTATTCCTTCCTGTACACTACATAAGATGCAGGCTGAACGCCCTGCTGTAGAAACCCTGAGTGTCGGCTCGGAGCCTGTCTACAGCCTGATTCACTGGGATTTGTGTACTGAGTGGAGGACCGGCATTAATGGGGGAGAGATAAACTCCCAAAGCCCTGGGTATGATGGGTCTGATGGGGGTTTAGATGTATAGCCCAGCCCATATGTCCACTGTGTAGAGCAGACTGATATTGTAGACTAGAGCAGACCAAACTGTGTTTGTCTCCCACAGAACTGCACCATTGTCAGATATGGGATGGATGAGAGAAGCTTGTTGGGAATAGCAGTCAGGCTATGGTGACAGATTTATTAGAGGGTTTATTCTGAAGAGTGCTCGTGGCCCACAGCCTCTCTGGGTCTTTTGTCCACTCAAAGCAGGTTTGAATTCATTGAAGGGGACTTGCATTATTCACTAGATTCCCATGGAGGAGTGAGTGTGGGGGAAGGCTGGAGAAAACATAACACTGATAACACTGTTTAGAAATGCACTGGAGTATTCTCTTCTTCCCCTGTACATCTCTAGTAGCTTTAGTTTGGAAGCTTATAGTTTTATTTCCTTTGCATGTTGACTCTTGCGTATCTTTTTGAATCAAGGCCAGTTTTGTTCACTTTCACTTAACAGATTTGTATGTGCTGTGGGACTAGTGCAGGACACAATGCTCCTACTATAGGTACAGTAAAAGAAAGACAATATTTGAGTTTGCTGACATCATCAATGGCATGTGCCATGTGACCCAAGCCAGATACAAAGGACTTTAAAGAATTTGGAAGTGTGAATGTGTGAGTGTGTGAGTGTGTGTTTGTGTGTGTGTGTGTGGTATTGTGTGTCTTCAGTGAAAGATGCAGAGGATGATGTAAGCAGTGGGCAGAGAGCCAGAGAAAGACCATTGTGCTTGTGAGAGGTAGAGAGACAAAAGAGAGAAAGAAAGTAAAACAGTTTGAGGTAAGGAGGAGAGACATCATGAGAGACACAAAGGAGATAGATGAAAGAAGAGGTATTTTCTAGACCCACACCTCAGTTCAAATGATGGCCATAACCTTGTCACCTCTTCTAGTATTTTGCCTGAATAATTTATGTTATCAGATTAATGTCTTGAATATTCATGTTCTTAAGGAGCCCAGAGAGGGTTAACCCTTTCTCTTCTGGCACGTGCGACAGACTGTCACCACAGGGGAGTAATTGTCAAGCAACATTCCTTAAGTGGAAAGATATGTGCCTGGTTCTGGCCCCACTGACTCACTGCTGGGCTGCTTCATTCTGCTCTCTCCGAGGTCAACAGCAGGCCTCCACACACTGACCAGCCCTCAGGCACTTTACTCACCAGCCAATTAACCCCCCGCCTCCGCACCACCAGTTTAACTGGCTTCTATAGGAATCGTCACCTGGCTACTGCAGGAAGGGATGTGTGGTTGTGACTGGTCAGTGGTCTGGCACAAAATGGCGACCCGCCCACTGTGCATCATCACCCAGGTGGGTGCTGTTAATTAAGGTTGGGTGTTTGGTTGATTTGTGTGAATAGTCGCACCCGCATAGACTGTAATGTGTTTTAGAGCTGTGAAGGGATATGTTCTTCCCACTCGCTGGCGTTTGTCCTGTGGTATGATGATGCTGAGTAACTGGGACATGTTCAGTGACTCAACCCACCTGATGAGTCTAACAGAGCAGGTGAATAAACATCTGTGGTGGTCTGATCCGAGGTGCTTTCAAGACAACTGGGAACATAAAAAAAACTTTAGGTCGGAAAGCTGAAGTTCTTAAAAGAGTTTCCGTATTCGAATTCTGAGTTGGATGACCGTTAAAAATGATTTTCCCAGTCCAAGCTACCCAGTTGTCTTCAATGCATTGAAGTCTGAGATTTCCGAGTTCCCAGTAGTTTAGAATGCGGCACGAGTTCTGCATCATGTCATTCAATACCTGTGATCAACGTGATATTAGAGGAGTTAAGCAATTTCTGGAAACTGTTCTTATGGGGTGAGGGAGTTTTTGATTCTGGATACCTAATATCCAGTGCCGTATCACTCTGTGAAAGCCTGTTCTCTGCTCTGATTTTCAGTCCCACCATGCATCTGGAACATTAACTACAGTACAATAGGTGGATCAAACGTCTTTCTGATCCTATCTCATTGGAATGTCCTTTTTCTCCTGAGATTGAAACCTGCTGGTAACCATCTCCCAATATACATAGCTAGCTAGATTACTATGTCAACCAGGAACAAGTTTCAAAGAGCATATCATCCATCATGAAAAAGTGATACTTATTTACTACACAAACCTTTTAACGTCTAGAAGGTTATTGTATGCTGTACCATTTAGATTTTCCTTCACTGAAACTAAGGGGCCGAGCCCGAACCATGAAAAACAACCCCAGACCATTACTCCTCCTCCACCCAACTTTAGAGTTGGCACTATAAGTTTGGGCAGGTAGCGTTCTACTCGCATCCGCCAAACCCAGAATCGTCCGCCGGACTGCCAAATGGTGAAGCGTGTTTCATCACTCCGGTGAATGTATTCTACTGCTCCAGAGTCCAATAGCGGTGAGCTTTACACCACTCTAACTGATGCTTGGCATTGCGCATGGTGATCTTAGGCTTGTGTGTGGCTGCTTGGCAATGGAAACCCATTTCATGAAGCTCCCAACAAACAGTTATTGTGCTGACGTTGCTTCCACAGACCGTTTGGAACCTGGTAGTGAGTGTTGCAACCGAGGACAGACGATTTTTACACGCAATTTTCTTTGGTCCCGTTCTGTGAACTTCTATGGTCTACCACCTTGCGGCTGAGCCGTGGTTGCTCCTAGACGTTTCCACTTCACAAGAAAAGCACTTACAGTTGAACGCGGAAGCTCTAGCATGGCAGACATTTGACAAACTGATTTGTTGGAAACCCACAACCCTTTTGTTGTGACAATCCTAAATAAGTTCAGGAGTAAAAATGTGCTTAACAAATCACATAATAAGTTGCATTGACTCATTCTGTGTTTAGTAATAGCATTGAACATTATTTTTGAATAAATACCCCATCTCTGTACCACACACATACAATTATCTGTAAGGTCCCTCAATCAAGGAATGAATTGCAAGCACAGATTCAACCACAAAGACCAGGGAGGTTTATCAATGCCTCGCAAAGAAGGGCACCAGTTGGTAGATGTGCAAAAATAGAAAAGCAAACTCGGTGTGTAAAAATAGAAAAGTAGACGCGGTATATCCCTTTGAGCATGGTGAAGTTATTAATTTGCCGTTGGATGGTGTATCAAAGATACAGAGAGGAAAGAAACTCCTCAGGGATTTTACCATTAGGCCAATGGTGATTTTAAAACAGTTACGGAATTTAATGGTTGTGATATGAGAAACTGAGGATGGATCAACAACATTGTAGTTTCTCCACAGTACTAACCTAAATGACAGAGTGAAAAGAATGAAGTCTTTACAGAATACAAGGCACTTAAGTAATACTAGAAAAAATGTGACAAAGAAATTCACTTTTTGACCTGAATACAAAGCGTTACGTTTGGGGCAAATCCAACACAACACAACACTGAGGGAGTTTTTTGTTGTTATAAATGTATAAATGGAATAAACCAAGCACAGGCAAATCCTAGAGATAAACCTGGTTCAGTGTTCTTTCCAACAGAAACTTGGAGACAAATGCATCTTTCAGCAGGTCAATAACCTTAAACACAAGGCCAAATCTACAATTGAATTGCTTACCAAGATGACATTGAATGTTCCCGAGAGGCCTGGTTACAGTTTTGACCTAAATCGTCTTGACAATCTATGATGGCAAAAAATGGAATTGGCTTTCTAGTAATGATTAACCACCAACTTGACAGAGCTTGAGGAATGTTAAAAAGAATCATGGGTAAATATTGGTGTGCAAATCCAGGTGTGCAAAGGTCTTTGAACGTGCCCAGAAAGACTCACAGCTGTAATCGCTGCCAAAGGTGATTCTACAATTGAATTGCTTACCAAGATGACATTGAATGTTCCTGAGAGGCCTGGTTACAGTTTTGACCTAAATCGTCTTGACAATCTATGATGGCAAAAAATGGAATTGGCTTTCTAGTAATGATTAACCACCAACTTGACAGAGCTTGAGGAATGTTAAAAAGAATCATGGGTAAATATTGGTGTGCAAATCCAGGTGTGCAAAGGTCTTTGAACGTGCCCAGAAAGACTCACAGCTGTAATCGCTGCCAAAGGTGATTCTAACATGTATTGTCTAATGGGGTGAGTACTTATCTAATGAAAATATATGCCTCATCTGCTCCAGCATTCCCTCTCTGGCGCTCGAGGGCACCAGGCTGCCCTTCATTGCACACACCTGTCACCTGGACTCCTTCACGTTGTTGATTGCCCCCTCTGTATCTGTATGTTCCTCAGTTGTGTTCCCCGTGTCAGCATTATTGTCATAATGTCATTTTGTTCCCCCTGTCCAGACGTTGTTCTTGTTTTTGTTATATGTCCATTTTCCATTAAATGTTCACTCCCTGTTCTTGCTTCTCATCTCCAGTGTCTGTCCTCACAATATATTAGTGTTTTTATTTTATATAAATGTTAGCTTTTTTTACACTTTGGCATTACAGCGTATTTTGCATAGATTGTTGACCAAAAATGACAATTAAATTAATTTTAATCCCACTTTGTAAAACAACAAAATGTGGAAAAAGTCAAGGGGTGTGAATAATTTCTGAAGGCACTGTATGTCTTTTTGACCTGTTGCCAAGGAGGTCCTCAACATAAGAAGACTGGAGGCCGTTGTTGGTAAGATTAACATTGTTAGTCAAATGTTTTTCTTTCTGTGTTATCTAATGTGACCTCTGTTAGCAGATGATTGATAATGCCTTATAATTGGTTCTCTCTTGTGCTTGTCTTTATTTTCTAAAAGGTTACATGGTGGAGACATGTGTCTGCAATTTTTTAAAAATCTGAAGATAGTTAAATTAAAGCTGAATTAAGATAAGGCCTTAAAGGGATTAACAAAAGCGTAAATATATCATTTAATATGTAATTAATTTAATAAAAAAATACAATTACATTTGTATAAGCATATTATTTATTGTTTGATGATATAACTACAGTTACAAACTTGAGGAAATAACATGTGCGCTAGTCTAGTGGTGACAGAGAATGTGAGTTCACCAAAGGCTGGAGCGTTGGCCTTCTCGCCTGCTCTAATTTTGCTCCAGTAGCGCTCACTTCGTGAGCTCAGGGCATTCCCAGCCCAGCATGAATTTGTAGTCTGCTTGCGTGCTGCTATCCCCTTGCTTTAGCTACTGTCATTAAGTATGCTAAATATTTTCTGAAAGAAACTGATGAAACACATTGGTGAAAAATCAAGGCGACTTACAAAGATGAGGAGGATAGAGCACGAGAGGGAGTGTGGTGATGAAGTGTCCACAACTAAGGAATCATTGTGGAATCTAAAAAAACACATATCTCGAAAGCCTGATGGTGTACTTGTTACGTGCACATGCTAACAGAAAGGAATGAGGTGAGTAGCTAGCTAAGTCTGTCACTGTAGCATAGTATTTATAAACAAAAAATATCTTAAAAGTGTTGTTAATTTTCATTCTATTATCTATACAATAGGCCATCACTGATTTTGGCCCAATAGGCGTGACATATTACCTCTTTCAAGGAGCTTTTTGTTTTGATAGGGTTATTTTCGCTAAATTCTTTTAGGCCTACCTACAGAAAAAAACACTACACATCCTGCCCAGCCTGGCAAGAGTGACCCAAAGGGTGTTTAGCATCCCCAATCACAGAGAGTGTATTCTCGGCTGCTGGTCTGCTCTCCAGACACCATCGCATGAGCCTGAAACCACAGACTCTGGCCAAATTCATGTTTCTAAAAATGTATTCAAATGCACTTTAGACTGAGCCTAATAATTAATTTTTCCTATATTGAAGTAAGTCACAGCCTTTTGCGCAATTTATTGACTATAGTGATTTAATTCAACAAAATGTTGTTTAAATGCTGAAGGCTTAATGTCCCTGCCAGGCTAGCGTGTCGCACTCGAAAATGCTTCAAAATGTATTTATTTGAAGGTTATAATCTTTAAATAATTTAAATAATATAGCCTAAATAATTCATTTTCGTGCTTTCTTAGGCTACCTGTCTGGCTCTTGACCTGTTTAGAGTGTTTATATGCTGTTTAATATGACATGTAGCCTATTTGAAGTGATGTGCGCTTCTTACAGTCACCTTTTCCAGTTGTTTATTAAAATACTTTTCATTCAAATCATATGATTTGGTTTCTATACTTCAAAAACCAAATTATAGGTCCAGGTAGTCACAAAAATATATTGGTGTTGGTTAAATTGTGATGTTATTGAATGGAGCGAATTTCTAGCAGCTGTTTTTTTTCCTGTGAGAGAGGAGCGGTTTTTAGCGTAGTGGTTGGAAAGGATTTCACATCGTTACACTCACTCCCCTTTTGACCTCCTCCTTTTTCCGCAGCAACCAGTGATCCGGGTCAACAGCATCAATATAACAGTTTTACCTTCTGTCCCTCTCCTCTCCTCCTACCCATCACTCTACAAAAGCCGCGGCCCTTACAGAGCAAGGGGAACAACTACTTCAAGGTCTTAGAGCGAGTGACGTCACCAATTGAAACGCTATTAGCGTGCACCCCGCTAACTAGCTAGCCATTTCACATCGGTTACATGAGCATGTAGGAATTGTGTAGGTATGTGTATGTTTTAAGTAGTAGATAACCAAAAGCTCAGTAGTTACACAGTTAAGGGAGAATTACGTAGTGATTTGCACAGGAAATATGTAGTGTTCACCAGTAGTGAAACGTCCCAATTAATCACTCATTACTACTTAAATTACTACATAAATCACCACTGGCTTACGACACATCTCAAAAGTAATTAGGTAGTAAAACCAGGAGGTTTTGTGTAGATCTTGTGTATTAGTGATGAGTAGTAGGTAATTGAAAGCTACTTTTCATGAGGGATGTCCAGATGTATATACGTCCACATGCTTCCCAGCCGAAACAGTTCAGAAGAGTTTGTGCATATATTATGAAGACATTTTGTGACGTTTTGGACTTCGGTGAGGGGTTTTTCGGCTGTTTGGGCACACAATTTTTTTGCTGGAGGCAAGCCAAAGTTCGGAGCCAAAGTCTACGCCCCTTTGTCAGTGATTGGTCAACAGTAGGTATTCTTCAATAAAGTCTTTGTTGTCATTCAACAAGATATGACTAATTTTCATGCACATTTTTTCATTGAGAAATACTGCACCAAACATCTTAGTTAGATGTAAAATCTCCTCTGCAAAAACGTCAAAATTAATGACAGATTTCTTGAGTTATCTTAGATTAACTCTGACTACTTTGAGAAAGTGTATTTTGGCTACAGCGTCTCAAAATGGACAAACAGTACTGTTGCCGCTTTTTTCTCGTTTTTCAAGCGAAGGTCTTTTAAGGGAGCATGCGAGCACACTAGTACGGTTTGCCTAGCCGACTTCCACTAGCCGCCATGCTGATGATGCCTTTAGTCTACACCCCTGGTGTTCAATACTCCTCTTACCTAATGGCGTTCTTTCATCTCCTCAATACTGCTATGCTGAGTAAGGAGACATAGCACAGAGAGAAGGGAGATCGTATCATACTTTAATTACAGGACTAGATTTGACTACTCTTCATTGAATTTGCAGAATCAGAGTGAGTGTCTGTGTATTTTGAAGTGTGCTGTCATCACAAGGCAGATTATGGTACTCTCCCATCAGTCAGTAGCACCCATGATGTTGGGAAATTCCCACCAGACTCTAGATCCATACTGCTATAGTACAGTCCTCCCTGCTGCTGCCCTCCTGGCACTGATCCAACAGCAAAGCATCTCCTTGAAGAAGATGATATCTGGTTGCACTGCAATTACTGTGGGGTGGATCAACCATTTTAGGGACGTGAAGCAGGGCCTTAAATCGCCCCCTCTCAGTTAGAGACATTTCACAGAGTTAATACCAGACCTAAACACTGACACCAGCCTTGGCTCAGATAAAATTTCACACAGCACCAAGAGGACAAAGGCTTTGAAAGCAACATCAGCACTGCCCTGTGTGTGTGTGTGTGTGTGTGTGTGTGTGTGTGTGTGTGTGTGTGTTTCGGTGGCGGTGTGTTTGTTGTTGAATAGCTTTAATAGAACTGGTTAACAGGGTCAGTGCGTGCTCACACTCAGCTGTTGTCTGGGTCAGTGGATTCTCTACCTCTCCTTATCCCCGTCCTCCCCAAGAGGCTGTTTCCATAGGACTGCTGCTCCCTCAACCCACCACCACACAGAGGTTTACATCCATGCATGAGTAAAACAAAGACTGCTGAGTAAGAAACTCTATCAAAGTGCCAGGACAAAGTGTTTCTTTGTCTTTCATCACTACATGATTTCATTTTAATTAAGGCAGCAGGCTTTATCCTCAGTTGACCCCTTATGATAATCCAATATCATAAATTATGGCTGCACCGCTGAGAAGATTGCCATAAATGTTTTTACCAAGTTCACTTCCCTTCACATGCCAAGCCAAGTTAAGGAAATAAAACAGGTTATGAATAATCCATAAGCTGTGTGGCTGCTCTGTGAGGAGCAGGTGAAGAAACAGCAGCAACAGCAAGTGATGTCAGCCTCTCTCTCTCTGCTAAGGCATGAGTTTTGTTTCTCTGCTCATTAGCATGCTAAAAGGCTGGCTGGGGGCAAAGGATGAAAGCAGAAAGCTGAGCAGAAAATCCATTCGGCTTAGAAAGGAGTCTTGATTTCATTGCCCAATTAGTGGCGTAGTGGTCCAAAAACTGGGTGTGGAACGCTGAGGTAAACATGTTTTTTGGAGAGGGCATGGAACAAGACGTCTCTATCTGCTGTCTTGTGGTCAGAGTCAGACTGGCTGGTGGTTCACTGATAGCCTGCAGTTATGTCATCCTGCTCCTTGCTGCTGCTATGGAGAGGGAGGGAGCATCAGTGGAACTCTGACTGGGATACATGAAGCATGGTCTCTATGCCACTGGCTTCATTTCACTGTACTTACGTATATATTCCATCATTATCATAACATATCCGGTGCCAATGCAGTTGTCACTGTGCTATAGTATACCGGGTGGGCAGCTTAAGAGGAACTGTACGTACACACGTATATGTTTCCACACATTTGTCCTTTGTGAGGATGTGCATCAGCAGCACATGTTTACTTTACTGGGCACCATGTCTGTGATATTGTCAGCCTTATATAACCCCTAGTCCTCCCACTCCTCCTCCTGCCATGTGGTCTGATCTGATGTCTCTCTCTCTTTCTTCCCTCTTAGAGCTGAGGATGATGGCAGAGGGGAAGTTTGCCAGTCTGCCAAGAAATATGCACATGGGCGTGGGCAGCAGGCAGTGTTCTCTGGCCTCCTCCATGGACCTGCTGAGCTCCAGGCCTGCAGTACCGGAGCTGCCCCCAGCCGGATACCACAGTGTCTCCATCCACGGCACTCTGCCTAGGAGGAAGAAAGGGGCCCCGGTTCAGGGCCCTGCCCGCTCCTGGGACATGTACAGTCACATGGGCACTCTGCCCCACCCGGCCCGAGCCCGCCTGCCCACCTCGCCACTCATCCACAACATCATCGAGGAACACCAGCCTTACCATACAGGGATGGAAGGCCACACCTCATACAGGTACAGCCACACACATCTTTTATGCTCCAGCGCTATGCTTTTCCTTTGTTCATTTCACAGAATCCGAATCTAAAACAAATATTTATGTTTTGTCCAATAAGACACTTAGGGTGCGCTCTTTAAAGCCCCTTAAGTACTTTGGAGACTTTTAGCTGCTACCACCCCCTGACTAACTGAGACTACTTCACTCTGAAATAGTGTCCCAGCTCAAGCCATGGTAAGCAGGTCAGCTGAGATGTAATCAGTGAGCAGCACATGTTAGCACTAGCCTCTCTGCTACCACCTCTCTGTCTGTCAGGGCAGGGGGCTGTATCCCTCAGGCCCTGATGAGTTACTGCAGAGCAGCTTCACTGTGGCCCCCTATAGATGTTATCTGGGGGCTGGGGCTGCTTTGTCAGGGCCTCCTCTTCCCCACAGCACTTTGCGGGGCTTAACACCTCACTCACTACTGAAACACAACACTGTCAGACTGCTGATAGGGCTTGCTTGATCTTAGAGAACACAGAGAAGTGACGAGAAGTTCCTCAGCATCAATCCATGTGATTAGGCCAGGAAACTGTGGATAAAGACACAACAGCACATTCACACGTATACACACACACAGACCTCAGAGAGATGCAGTGAAGGTAAGCCCTCTGTTTAGAGTGATATAAACCAACCGCCACAACAACAAAGCATGTCTAGATGGTTGAGATATATGCGCCCAGACAACCCAGACTGTGAGTTATATCCTGTGTGACAGAGTTTTATGTGTCACTATAGACCAGAGCAACGGTGCAGTGCTGGACAGAATGAAACACAGTCCCCCTCTTTAGACACACTTTGGGCAGGCAGAGAGAATATGTCTGGACTTGGGTGGAAGGGGGTTGGGGTGCGAGGGGGGTGTTACTAATAACTGAAAAGGCTGTGTCTATCCCTTGACATTTGAAGGTTATCTAATATAGGTCTAGTATTTAATCTCCACAAAGCTGGTGAGGTTAGTGAAGGTGAAAAGTAGACCAAAGGAAGGAGAATAAATAAGCCACAACCTTCATTCTGGCAGTATGGGATACACAGTGGAGGTGTGGAGGAGCAACAGAGGAAGAGGGTTGTCTGGCTCAGCAAAGAAAGGGAAGCAAGGAGGGAGGGAAGGAGAGAGATAGTGAGAGAGGGATGGAGAGGAGGGTTAGAGAGGTTCTGAAGAGAGCCCTGAGGTGCATTAAGCACACGGAGACCAGAGACCAGATTCTGGCTGCTGCTGTAACTCTAGATGCTGATGTGCAGATAGATGTGTGGAGATGGTGAGGGATCAGGGCTAACAGAACACTATGACAGCTATAGTTCTGAGGGACCCATTCTGTGTGGCTGCCAGCACTGTGCTGCCTGCTACAGGACAGGACTGCAGGCCCATTGTGTCTATCTGAAGTCCGCTGGTTGATTGGTTGGTTACCTGGATATGCCAGGGAGCTGGGTATGGCTGACTGATGAGGGAGATTTCAGGATTAGTCAAAGGGCTTTGTCCTCATCTCTTATGAAAATATATGTGTAACTACCAAAATAAAGGAAACACTTGAGTAAATGAGCGATATAAACTATATTGAAAGCAGGTGCTTCCACACAGGTGTGATTTCTGGGTTAATTAACTAAGTAACATCCCATCATGCTTAGGGTCATGTATAAAAATGCTGGGCAGGCCATTATTTTGGTTACGATGACTGTGACCCCATAGGAAGACAATGCCCCATCCACAGGGCACAAGTGGTCACTGAATGGTTTATGAGAATGAAAACGATGTAAACCATATGCCATGGCCATCTGCGTGACCAGATCGCAACTCAATTGAACACTTATGTGAGTTTCTGGAGCAGCGCCTGAGACAGCGTTTTTCCACCACCATCAACAAAACACCAAATTATGAAATTTCTCAAAGAAGAATGGTGTCGCATTCCTCCAATAGAGTTCCAGACACTTGTAGAATCTATGCCAAGGTGGATTGAAGCTGTTCTGGTTCGTGGCGGCCCATTGCTCTATTAAGACACTTAATGTTGGTGTTACCTTTATTTTGGCAGTTACCTGTGGCTCTGTCATTAACTTCAGGATGGGAGGATATGCCACTCTGTCCATCTCTTTTCATGCAGATTACATTGATCAATGAACACTGTTTCATTTCTACTCATTGAACTACTTTGCTTATTCTTGTTTTGTGGATATTGTACATGTTTTAAACCAACCTATGTTTCTTTGTGCTGACTTTTTAGTCTCCCTGACTGTCTGTTGACCCTTGACCCAGACAGTGCTCCATCCTTTAACCACACACTAATTAATCAGTGTTTACTCTGTATCGATGACGCTATCTGGATTGATCCAGAAAGTGAGTGATTCTTCAGGTGACCCCTAACCTCAGTCAATCTGTGTGGTATGTGTGCCTGTGTGGTTGTGTGTGTTTGTGTGTGCCTAAGCCAGATAGCCACTATAACCCAGGGCCCACTCACTCTGCCCCAGGGGGAGGCAGACAGCTCTGGCTGTGGTGTGCCTGCAAATACTTTATGAGTTGGACTCCGGTTGACTCAGGTTGAGATGGCGAGAAGATTTACAGCCTTGTATAGGAGATGAAAGGGAGGATAAAAGACGGAGCTGGCCGTGAGCTCAGAATCTAGAGTGACTGATTCTCTCTGTTTGTTCTGCTGAGAAATGGTCTGCTGCTGGTCAGATCTGATGCCTGGATGGTTTCCTCCAAGGCTAGAGAGTGGTGAAGTGTTTTCTGGATGTCTGTCTGTCAACGCCAGTTCTAAACCACTCTGATCAAAAACATCCCACTGGGAATCATGGTGCTACAGCTGCAGTACATACGTTGTTAGGACCAGGTAGGTAGACAAATAGGCATCACACACACCACGTCTTTCACAGAAAGTCTTTGTTTACGCCATGCCCAGGCTGTCCTCTGTATCACAGCAGAGATAAGTAATGATGCCGTGATGTCCGGCCACAATGTTCCCAAGGACACTGTGAACTAACCCAATCCTAAGAAAAGGATGTCATCATAACATTGCTGTTTGATCATTGGTCGCATCTCCAAATGATGCCATGCTGTGTTACTGTAAAGCTGTTGGTTAGGTACAGTAAACATTCTATTCCCATATCTTAAAAGTAATATTCCATTCCCATATCAGAAGCACAACCACGGAACAATAATTTTTACTGTACACTATTATTGTCAATGATTGTCTGTGGGACTCGAAGGCTTCTATTGTGTGAGCCAATCACAGTGTAAACACTATAATTCCTGTCCTAGTGTTAGTTCTGTTCATAATGTCCAGCCAGAGCAGAAGTTGCTCCCTCTCCTCCGTGAGTGCTGATCTGGTGGGTAAATAAACAGCGCTCCTTTTAGCAGCTCCTGTTTGTGTTGGACCAGGGGTGTCCTGTTTTTTCTCTCTCATCTACTCCCTCCTCCCTCATTCTCTCGTTCTCTCCCTCTCCTCTGGGTTGGAGTAAGGAGTAGGCAGAAGGCAGTATAGCCACAGCTGGTTCTGCTTTTATAAGGCCAGCCAGCAGCAGGCTGAGAGCACATGTTCGGTCTGATGGGACACACACCTGTAGCTACCCAGTAAAATAAAAAGAGAGAAAGAGAGCTCAACCAGAGCAACTCATTACCACCCCCTCTCCTCTCTTCATTTTTCCCTGCATTCATTATTTCATTACCAGATGGACACTCAATGCTATTTGGGAGAGATTAGTATATGTATGCATTTATATAAGTTATGTTGTGCACAGCAGAGCACTGATCCACTGTACTATACAGTACATGTAGAAGTTGAGGGATTTTCCAATAGAGTCAAACTGCCCCTTGAGTCAGTAGTGTGGATGTGCCTCCGCAGGCTTCGGTTGGGCTGAGCCTTGCCGAACCCGGCTAGGCGAACCGTACTAGTGTGCTCGCATACTCCCTTAAAAGACCTTCGCTTGAAAAACTAGAAAAAAGTGGCAATAGTACTGATTGTCTCTCTTGAGACACTATAATCAGTCCTCAAAATAGTCAGAATTAATCTAAGATAAAAATGAATGACCGATTTCTTGAGTTAAGTTTTTGCCAAGTCGTCCTGACGAGGATGTTTGGTGCAGTATGTCTCAAGTGAAAAAATGTGCATGAGGACAAGTTGTTTCTCGTTGAATGACAGGAGGAATTGAAAAATTCCTACTTTTGGCTACCAACGTCCGATTGCCTTGAGAAAATGTTTTATGTGCCTGAACAGCCGAAAAAAAACCTTGCTGTAGTCCAAAACGAACGAACTGTTCCGAACTCTTTCGGCTGGGAAGCAGGCGAACGCCTTTAGGCATCCAGAACAACCTTTGACTGAGGGAGTGTTGCATGTCAAGTGCCCCTCTCTCTCAGTCAGTGAGTCAGAGAAGGGGAGGCTGTGTGCGGAAATCCAATTATAGCTAAGTCGTCTGTGTGTGACCTGCTCTGTCCTTGTCCTTGGCCTGACTGAGCTCTATTTGAACTTGAGGTTTGGGGAAAGTCAGTGGTTGAGCAGGGTACATTTCCTCACCAGGACACAATGCAGCTGTGGTCTGGCTGACACTAAACCGGTCTAAAGGAGAGGTTCTTTGGCTGGCCTGTGGCCTCACTCGTCCTCTCACTTGTCCTCTCACTCGTCCTCTCTCCAACTCTATGATGTGTCTCCCAACACCTCTGTTCTCTACCCAATATGAACAGTATGGGTGGGATATCTGTTCTCTACCCAATATGAACAGTATGGGTGGGATATTTGTTCTCTACCCAATATGAACAGTATGGGTGGTATATTTGTTCTCTACCCAATATGAACACTATGGGTGGGATATCTGTTCTCTACCCAATATGAACACTATAGGTGGGATATCAGTTCTCTACCCAATATGAATGGGTAGATATCTATTCTCTTTATTAGTCTCGGCTGTCTGATGGGAGCAGGTGGAACCTGTAATGTCCTGTCCAATTCTATAGGAACACCACCATACTGTGAACTGATTGTGACGTTACCTAACACTGTAGATGTAGTTGTTGAATAACAAGGCCAGCTCTTTATTCTGATGCGGATGGAGCGGCTTCAGAGGTGAACCAGCCAGTGCAGCAGCCTGCCTGTGTTGTGTTCCTCTGAGGTGGCATGACATACCAATCACTCACCCTGCTGAAAGAGAAGCCAGGTTACTGTATAGGCTGACATGAAAGAATGGGCAAAGGAGAGAAAGTTCACCTCTCCTCGCAGTGAGTAGATGAGACGCGGTCGTACAGCAGCTAAATTGAGAAAGATCTGTTTAAGAGCTAGTGGCCGGTGCTGAACTTCTTGGGAAGTATTTTTCAGATTGTTATGCTCTCAACCGTATTTCCTGCTGCATTCCCGCCTTTCTCTGAAAGTAGGGAGGAAAGAAAAGACCAAGGGCCATCACAGCAGTTCAGTGAGTTATTTTTAGATTGTAATTTTACACTTAATCCTTTGGTTTAGATACTAACTCGCTTATTCAACATTTTGAATGGATTAAGGGGCAACTTGAAATTCCACTGTTTTGGTTTCCTACTCCACGAAGGCTCTTAAAAGAGATGTTTGTGTTTTTTCCCCTTCACAATCCCTATGGGAAAAGTGGTGAAAGGCTCAAGGAATTACTCCCCCTCTTGTCTGACTGTAAGACCCCTGCATCAAGGGCTTGGGTTCAACTTCTCTAACCCCCCCCCCCTAAAAAAACCCATTTGAGATGAGAGACAGAGGCAGAACTCAAAATAAACAGAATTTTTCGCAGAGATCTGGGAATGCATCCACACTTCCTCAGGGATTTGAAAAGAACTAATCTTGGCTTTAAGATATTATGTCCTCTCAAAATGCATTTCTGACATCTGAAGTGATACTGAGAATTTTGGGAGGACTAGCCCTGCTAATGATATGGCATTTTAAACCCCAGGGCAGATGTGGGGGTGTCTCTTACCCCTCTGTGAATTTGCCAGTGGGGTCAGAAAAAGGGGACACATGTAGCTGTGACTTGTGTGGGGGCTGGGTGAGTAGACTAAAGAGTGGGGGTGCAGTGGAGGGGTGGAGAGGAGGGAAGGCAGTGTCTGAGCATGCCACTCCTGTCAGAGAGGAGGTAGACCCACAGTCAGCAGGCAGGATAGCAGACGCATCACAGCACAGGGAGGGAGTGGAGGGGACCAGAAGCTGCCATTAGGAATGTGTTCACTCAACAGAACTCTGTCTCTGTTCCCCAGGGACCCCAGCAGCAGCATGGACCCCACCCTGGAGTACGTCAAGGTAGGAACCCACTCAACCCACTTACCTATTCCACTGCTGCTTGAGACACTGTGCCCAACAGGCATCACTAGTGTTTTGTTACTTCTGATTGAGAAGAGGTCAGAAAGATTGAGGGTTGGTTCAATTATCGCTAATCTGAATTGTGTTTTAGTCAGGACAGGCAAGACCAGTCCAGTCTTACAGGTTTATATTTCTATTTCCTTTGAGTGTCAGTAAAACTAGTAAATACTGTAAGCTTATGTAGTTCAGCTTTTGGAATTTGATATAACACTAATTCCTATAACACTAATTCCTAGATTAGGCTTGTTTTGTAACTGTGAGGTCAGTGAAATAGGGCAGGAATGCTAGTAGCTTCCAGGGACCTCTCTCTCGGAACATTGACACATGATGTTGATCTGACATAGAGGATATGGAATCTCTCAGTTTATTTTTTCCGGTATTTTAAAGGATATAGGACGAAAGATAGATTAATAGACAGTAAATATATACACATGGAGAAGACATGAGAGTACATGATGTGTTTACTGTATGTGTGGGTGTTCCTGTGTTTGACTTTTAGAAGGTCTGATGACTATTCCTTTGACTACAGTGTTTCATCTCATTTCGGTTCATAAAGTTTAGCTGTGCGACAGTGTCCTCTACAAGCTTGGTTTCCTGTGTAGATATAGTCTTGTATACCCACTTAATGGCAGAGAGAGGTGTGGGTTTGTTTGAAACGGGGTGAATATCCAGACATAGTCCTCATAAGCCCTGAACTATTATCCCAACGCCACTGGTAGGCAAACAGGAGACTGTGACTCACTAGATTTGTATGTTTCGTGTCAGAAGGAGCCACACTGTAACCCATCTGCATTTAAAGGGCTGAGTAACGTCTTCAGGGGACTAACGTCTCTTTGGTTAAAAAGTTGCAGATACCACTTGAGGTAGAAAGGAGTCGCTCTTAGATGTAAATGATGTGGAACAATGTTAAATTTCCTCCAAGTAGACTTTTTAGCGATCTAGTGTTCTAAATAGTTGATGTATGGTACACGTTTAATAGCTGATTAACTGATGTCTCTACCGATACTTCCTCTTTACGTAAGGTTGATGTGTACACAAATCATTCTACTCTCTCTAAGGCTGGAGGCTATCAAAAAGCCTCATAAGGAAAAGGTTGAGTGAGGGGAGGAAATGTCCTCTATCTAATACACTAATCCAATTTATCTCCAGGCTACGAGGCACTTAGTCTCAGAAGTACAGCAATGCATCAAACAAATCATATTTCCCATTACCTTCACCTGTGTCCCTGTACACTGTGATTGGGCTTGAGTGATGACTGAGGCCTGTGTGTTCTGATACCACACTACCATCACTCTCACACATGCTCATTCACCCACTCCTTCACTTTTTCCTTCACCCACTTTCTCAGTCTGTCGCTCTTTCCCTGGCCTGCTTGCCTCACGGAATAGGATGCTCTCAGGCCAGTGTGAAAAGCAAACCCAGTGGTTCCTCACATGCAGTTCAGGAGA
This sequence comes from Oncorhynchus mykiss, assembly GCF_013265735.2. Classification (NCBI taxonomy): domain Eukaryota; kingdom Metazoa; phylum Chordata; class Actinopteri; order Salmoniformes; family Salmonidae; genus Oncorhynchus; species Oncorhynchus mykiss. The sequence continues at coordinate 68,095,417 of NC_048569.1, read as the reverse complement.
GCAAACCAAAACAGCTCTCCCCTCAGAAGCCATGGCAGCCTGTCATCAACACACAGCTACTTCACTATCTCACTAGGGTAGCAGGTAGTAGGACTACCTGCTACCCTAGTGAGATAGTGAAGTAGCTGGGTAGTAGGTAGTCCTAACCACCACTCTGCTACTTCACTATCTCACTAGGGCAGTAGGTAGTCCTAACCACCACTCTGCTACTTCACTATCTCACTAGGGTAGTAGGTAGTCCTAACCACCACTCTGCTACTTCACTATCTCACTAGGGCAGTAGGTAGTCCTAACCACCACTCTGCTACTTCACTATCTCACTAGGGCAGTAGGTAGTCCTAACCACCACTCTGCTACTTCACTATCTCACTAGGGCAGTAGGTAGTCCTAACCACCACTCTGCTACTTCACTATCTCACTAGGGCAGTAGGTAGTCCTAACCACCACTCTGCTACTTCACTATCTCACTAGGGCAGTAGGTAGTCCTAACCACCACTCTGCTACTTCACTATCTCACTAGGGCAGGAGGTAGTCCTAACCACCACTCTGCTACTTCACTATCTCACTAGGGCAGTAGGTAGTCCTAACCACCACTCTGCTACTTCACTATCTCACTAGGGCAGTAGGTAGTCCTAACCACCACTCTGCTACTTCACTATCTCACTAGGGCAGTAGGTAGTCCTAACCACCACTCTGCTACTTCACTATCTCACTAGGGTAGTAGGTAGTCCTAACCACCACTCTGCTACTTCACTATCTCACTAGGGCAGTAGGTAGTCCTAACCACCACTCTGCTACTTCACTATCTCACTAGGGCAGCAGGTAGTCCTAATCACCACTCTGCTACTTCACTATCTACCTAGGGTAGTAGGTAGTCCTAACCACCACTCTGCTACTTCACTATCTCACTAGGGCAGTAGGTAGTCCTAACCACCACTCTGCTACTTCACTATCTCACTAGGGTAGTAGGTAGTCCTAACCACCACTCTGCTACTTCACTATCTCACTAGGGCAGTAGGTAGTCCTAACCACCACTCTGCTACTTCACTATCTCACTAGGGCAGTAGGTAGTCCTAACCACCACTCTGCTACTTCACTATCTCACTAGGGCAGTAGGTAGTCCTAACCACCACTCTGCTACTTCACTATCTCACTAGGGCAGTAGGTAGTCCTAACCACCACTCTGCTACTTCACTATCTCACTAGGGCAGTAGGTAGTCCTAACCACCACTCTGCTACTTCACTATCTCACTAGGGTAGTAGGTAGTCCTAACCACCACTCTGCTACTTCACTATCTCACTAGGGCAGTAGGTAGTCCTAACCACCACTCTGCTACTTCACTATCTCACTAGGGCAGCAGGTAGTCCTAATCACCACTCTGCTACTTCACTATCTACCTAGGGTAGTAGGTAGTCCTAACCACCACTCTGCTACTTCACTATCTCACTAGGGCAGTAGGTAGTCCTAACCACCACTCTGCTACTTCACTATCTCACTAGGGCAGGAGGTAGTCCTAACCACCACTCTGCTACTTCACTATCTCACTAGGGCAGTAGGTAGTCCTAACCACCACTCTGCTACTTCACTATCTCACTAGGGCAGTAGGTAGTCCTAACCACCACTCTGCTACTTCACTATCTCACTAGGGCAGTAGGTAGTCCTAACCACCACTCTGCTACTTCACTATCTCACTAGGGCAGTAGGTAGTCCTAACCACCACTCTGCTACTTCAGTATCTCACTAGGGCAGGAGGTAGTCCTAACCACCACTCTTCTACTTCACTATCTCACTAGGGCAGTAGGTAGTCCTAACCACAACTCTGCTAGTTCACTATCTCACTAGGGCAGTAGGTAGTCCTAACCACCACTCTGCTACTTCACTATCTCACTAGGGCAGCAGGTAGTCCTAATCACCACTCTGCTACTTCACTATCTCACTAGGGCAGTAGGTAGTCCTAACCACCACTCTGCTACTTCACTATCTCACTAGGGCAGGAGGTAGTCCAAACCACAACTCTGCTACTTTACTATCTCACTAGGGCAGCAGGTAGTCCTAACCACCACTCTGCTACTTCACTATCTCACTAGGGCAGTAGGTAGTCCTAACCACCCCTCTGCTACTTCACTATCTCACTAGGGCAGTAGGTAGTCCTAACCACCACTCTGCTACTTCACTATCTCACTAGGGCAGTAGGTAGTCCTAACCACCACTCTGCTACTTCACTATCTCACAAGGGCAGTAGGTAGTCCTAACCACCACTCTGCTACTTCACTATCTCACTTGGGCAGTAGGTAGACCTAACCACCACTCTGCTACTTCACTATCTCACTAGGGCAGTAGGTAGCCCTAACCACCACTCTGCTACTTTACTATCTCACTAGGGTAGTAGGTAGTCCTAACCACAACTCTGCTACTTCACTATCTCACTAGGGCAGCAGGTTGTCCTAACCACCACTCTGCTACTTCACTATCTCACTAGGGTAGTAGGTAGTCCTAACCACCACTCTGCTACTTCACTATCTCACTAGGGCAGCAGGTAGTCCTAATCACCATTCTGCTACTTCACTATCTCACTAGGGCAGCAGGTAGTCCTAACCACCACTCTGCTACTTCACTATCTCACTAGGGCAGTAGGTAGTCCTAACCACCTCTCTGCTACTTCACTATCTCACTAGGGCAGCAGGTAGTCCTAATCACCACTCTGCTACTTCACTATCTCACTAGGGCAGCAGGTAGTCCTAACCACCACTCTGCTACTTCACTATCTCACTAGGGTAGTAGGTAGTCCTAACCACCACTCTGCTACTTCACTATCTCACTAGGGCAGTAGGTAGCCCTAACCACCACTCTGCTACTTCACTATCTCACTAGGGTAGTAGGTAGTCCTAACCACCACTCTGCTACTTCACTATCTCACTAGGGCAGTAGGTAGTCCTAACCACCACTCTGCTACTTTACTATCTCACTAGGGTAGTAGGTAGTCCTAACCACCACTCTGCTACAGTGGCTTGCGAAAGTATTCACCCCCATTGGCATTTTTCCTATGTTGTTGCCTTATAACCTGGAATTAAAATAGATTTTTGGGGGGTTTGTGTCATTTGATTTACACAACATGCCTGCCACTTTGAAGATGCAAAATATGTTTTAATTGTGAAACAAACAAGAAATAAGACAAAAAAACTGAAAACTTGAGAGTGCATAACTATTCACCCCACAAAGTCAATACTTTGTAGAGCCACCTTTTGCAGCAAATACAGTTGCAAGTCTTTTGGGGTATGTCTTTATAAGCTTGGCACATCTATCCATTGGGATTTTTGCCCATTCTTCAGGGCAAAACTGCCTCAGCTCCTTCAAGTTGGATGGGTTCCGCTGGTGTACAGCAATCTTTAAGTCATACCACAGATTCTCAATTGGATTGAGGTCTGGGCTTTGACTAGGCCATTCCAATACATTTAAACATTTCCCCTTAAACCGCTCAAGTATTGTTTTAGCAGTTTGCTTAGGGTCATTGTCCTGCTGGAAGGTGAACCTCCGTCCCAGTCTCAAATCTCTGGAAGACTGAAACAGATTACCCTCAAGAATTTCCCTGTATTTAGCGCCATCCATCATTCCTTCAATTCTGACTAGTTTCCCAGTCCCTGCTGATGAAAAACCTACCCACAGCATGATGCTGCCACCACCATGCTTCACTGTGGGGATGGTGTTCTCTGGGTGATTAGAGGTTTTGGGTTTGCACCAGACATAGCGTTTTCATTGATGGCCAAAAAGCAAAATTTTTGTCTCATCTGACCGGAGTACCTCCTTCCATTTGTTTGGGTAGTCTCCCACATGCCTTTTGGCAGATACTCCAATCTCCGCTGTGGAGCTTTGCAGCTCCTTCAGGGTTATCTTTGGTCTCTCTGTTGCCTCTCTGATTAATGCCCTCCTAGCCTGGTCTGTGAGTTTTGGTGGGCGGACCTCTCTTGGCAGGTTTGTTGTGGTGTCATATTCTTTTCATTTTTTAAATAATGGATTTAATGGTACTCCGTGGGATGTTCAAAGTTTCAGATATTTTTTTATAACCCAACCCTGATCTGTACTTCTCCACAACTTTGTCCCTGACCTGTTTGGAGAGCTCCTTGGTCTTCATGGTGCCACTTGCTTGGTGGTGCCCCTTGCTTAGTGGTGTTGCAGACTCTGGGGCCTTTCAGAACAGGTGTATATATACTGAGATCATCTGACAGATCATGTGACACTTAGATTGAACACAGGTGGACTTTATTTAACTAATTATGTGACTTCTGAAGGTATTTGGTTGCACCAGATCTTATTTAGGGGCATCATAGCAAAAGGGTGAATACATATACACACACCACTTTTCTGTTAAAAAAAATATAGAATTTAAACAAGTTATTTTTTACATTTCACTTCACTAATTTGGACTATTTTGTGTATGTCCATTACACGAAATCCCCCCCCAAAAATCTATTTAAATTACAGGTTTGGATTCAACAAAATAGGAAAAATGCCAGGGGGGGGTGAATACTTTTGCAAGGCACTGTACTTCACTATCTCACTAGGATAGTAGGTAGTCCTAACCACCCCTCAGGGCACTGGCTCAATATGCCTTAGAATGAGAAGAAAAAAGAAACACACAGTTCAGACTGTCACTTGATTGTCACGTACCCTCTCCTGCTTTCAAATATGAATTCTCTCACTTCCATCTCCAATCATTTATTCATGCCTGCTTCCCAGCCGAAACAGTTCGGAACAGTTTGTGCAGATATTATGACAACATTTTGTGACGTTTTTGTTAGTTTTGGTCTTCGGCAACGGTTTTTTCGGCTGTTCGTGCACACAAACGTTTTCTCTCGCTGCAAATCTACACCCATTTATCAGTGATTGGTCAACAATAGGGATTCCTCAGTAAGTGTTTGTTGTCATTCAATGAGAAACAAAACATTTTCATGCACATTTTCATGCACAACAGAAATATTGCACCTAACATCTTAGTTCGATGTAAAATTGTGAGACTAAGATCTCCTCGTCAAAACGTCAAAAATAATGACAGATTTATTGAGTTATCTTCGATCAATTCAGACCATATTGAGCAAGTATATACTGGCTATGGCGTTTCAAGATGGACAAACAGTACTATTGCTGTGTGTTTTTCTCATTTTTCAAGTAAAGGACTTTTAAGGGAGAATGCGGACACTTGTTCGGTTCGCCTAGCTGAACTCGGCTAGGGACCAGCCGAGCCAAAGCATGCGGAAGGCTTTATTCAGTCACCTCAACATGTTGGGACAGTAACAGGCAACTGCATGGACTACATCTTCCCTCATTATTAATTGTAATGTTGGAGAGAGCCACCTGCCTTGTCTGACTCAGCTTGATGAGTTGTTGTTGATACCAGGTCAGACAGTGTTATATGAGGAAACATCACAAACGCTGTGACATCAGAGCCCTGTCCTCACCTCAGCTCACCTCAGAAGGATTAGACAGATGAGAGTGCAACTGAGATCATGCAGGGCCTCATTCTTAGGCAAGAGTCATCTATGCCCTTTATCCTCTCCACAATGAACCTAGCTATACGCACACACACACAAGCACACGTCTGCATGCACACACAAACTCTGAGGTGAGTTTCACCAGATTCAGGATGGTAGATAGTGTAGAGTGGTGTTTAACCAACACTAGAGAGGCCTGACGCAGCACAGCCCGCCTCACACCGCCTCATCCCACTGTGTGCTATACTGGGTAGTCACAGTGCAGGAGGATTTCCATATGGGAAAGCCCGGAGGATGGCAGGGCTACAGCAGATTGGAGCACCTTTCCAATTGTTTTGATGGGAGATTAATCTGCTGTGTGTGGGGCCTTCACTGCTGAACTGTACTGTCTGACCCAGGCCTTACATAACACCCATGATGATACTGTATCCACTGTTACTGTAAGCTTCACACAGCCCGTCAACACAGCCCATCCAGGTGGGTTTGTTGACTCAGCCAGGCCTTAAATGAATATGCTATTGAAGAAACAATGAATGTTTGCCACACATGAACAGTTAGTCATTTCCTGTGGGTAGGGGGCCTGTGTGTGAACAGGAAGCTGGTCAGAGTAATGCCCAATGACCACAATCCTCCTGCAACCAGCCACTAGGATAGTGGTTTAGATGGGTGTACTGGAGAGACAACAGATAGACCAGGGCTGGTCTGAGAATGACTGAATGTAGCCACAGTGTGGGTGGAAACTGCGTGTGAAAGTCTTATTGTTTTGCCTCTGATTTGACATGGCTACAATCTTCAAAGCCAATCTAAAAGGCGGGAGAGGGGAAATTGTTCAAGAAGGACTCAACGCCTAAAATACCCTCTTTTTCTGGGTGGAGCCCAACTTCTCCCTCTGGGAGTATGTGGTGTTTATGAGAAAAGGGTTTTAAATCATGGTTATGTAATGAGCCTCACATTGATTTAGAGTGAGACTAACTGTCAGAGTGATACAGTTACAAAGACAACATGGTGGCAGACGAGGCACCTGCTACTCCAGTAGACTCCTCAGTGAAACACTAGAGTGTAGAAGAGAGACTGATAGAGAGTGAGAGAGAGCAGAATGGAAAGAGCCAGCACAAGAGAGAAAGAGTAGAGAAAGAAGAAGAGAGAGGAAGAACAGGAGGACAACAAAGACAGGATGGAGAACATCAGGCCTGGTGGATTGTCTGGTTAAAAGTTTGGTGAAAAAAAATAAGAAATTCCCTTGGTTGAGGACTTTTTTTTTAAATCCCATAAATTTTCCACGTTGATTCAACGTCATCAGATTGAATTTAGGGGTTGAAATGATGTGGAAACAACAATGATGCAACTGGTTTTTGCCCAGTGGTAGCTAACTGCTCATGAAAGAGCTTTAAAGGGAACAATGGCTCTCTATGCCACATGAGAGATCTGCAGCCCTCGCTTAACACCAGATGAAGACCCTTTGGCCCTCCATGTGGCCTGCACAGCACAGCACAGCACAGCACAGCCCACAGAAATACACACACAGAAATACATACACTCTATTTGTGGCAGGCAGGGTGAGAGCTGGGTTAGAGAGATACACAAATTGCCAGAACTACAGAGACATAAGTTTGGATTTATGACAATACTTCTAAATAGGAACAGGACAGCGGATAGCTTCTCTGGACCTTTCATCTGTAGGATGAGGTCGTTCAGAAAATTGCTGCAGATTATGAGTTGCTCATCTCACCCAATTCTCCAAGCCCCACTCATACATAATGTACATGGTGTGGCTAGAATATGCAGTACAGGTACCAGTGACCCCCTCAGGACAGTTATCTTCTCTACCTCAGTTGTCCTTCATCTCTCCCTGTTGTTCCTATCTACAGTATCCATTGTTTCCTAGACGAGTTAGAACTGCGGTATGCCCTTCAGCAGGGTCATAGTCCACAATCTACTCTACCACACGGAAGAGAAATGGCACTCTCTAGTGGTTTGACTTAAGAACTACAGTATCATTTATGCAGCCGACCAGCTGAACAGACATGAACATCCACTGATAATACTAGTAAATCTCTTGCTAATCTGTTGTTATCCTATTCTTTTCAGGAGTTGAATTAAAAGACGTGCCAATATGCTTTCCATATTGTATTTTTATTATCCATTGTAGTTTTCCAAGTCTAAAAGGACAGACATTACACACTGTTCCTAGATCTTTTATCTAGAAATGACCAAGAGAAAAAACATGATGTTATATGTGATATATCAATGCAGCACACTGGTCAATTATGCTCTGTGCCAGCATTAGTGTTGTGTGTCTCACGTTCCATCATCAGTGTTGTCATCATCAGTGTCACACTGTGTAGAGGAAGCCAGCCTGCCTTACCTAATGTATTTTTCTACATTTATGAGCGATTTGGGTGCAGCAGAATGGAACCCAGCATTTCTTAATGGCTCTTGGGTAATTACACCCCCCAGGTAGTGACCCTCCTGGCCCTTTCCCTATCCCACTGCCGTTACCCCAACTGAGTTGGTGTTTGAGTTTTTGTTCTAAAGGTGTTGCAATAGGTTTGTTAATGGTGAAAGCAGAGGCTGCGTTTAGACAGGCAGCCCAATTCTAAACTGTTTTTTTTTTTTTTTTTACACTAATCGGTCTTTTGACCAATCACATCAGATCAAAAGACCAATTAGTGAGAAAAAAATATCTGAATTGGGCTGCCTGTCTAAATGCAGCCAGAGAGGCCCACTTAACAGATTATTCACTTTGCATAGTTTAAGATTGGCCATTTTATAAGTGCGGATTGCTCCCCTTTTTAAGAAAGCACCTGCAAATAGCTGAGCTGTGCATTGCAGACATTCATTCTCACAACTCTGCATCGTTAGTCAGCCAGTTCTCTCTCTCCCTCTCCTATAGTTTAATCGTATCTCTGATTCATAGGGCTGAAGCAAGCCAGTCCTGTGAGGCTGTATTTGCTGAAGTAAAGCAGATTTCTAACATGGCTTTTTTCCACCTTCCTGTAACAGGTCGTAAGTTTCCTTGAAGTTACAGTATTTCAACTGACAAGTGAATTAAGGAGGATTTTACACACACAATAGGATGTCTGCTGATGTCATGGTATTGGAGGACCAAGAGAAAGAGCTAAACAGCCCATCATCATCCATCCAACCAAACATTCCCGGAACAGCTGAGAGCCCAACATGATGCTAATGAAATGGGGATGGAAATTCCTGTAGTTGTTGGAGTGCTTGGTATTCCACTCTGTTGGCATTACTGGGGAGACGGACAAAAAGTGGTCGTATGTGGCTCAGTTGGTAAGAGTGTTAGCAACGCCAAGGTCATGGGTTCAATCCCTTCAGGGATCACGCATACATCATGTGATGTACAATGTGTGAAAATGATGTAAAATGATGCATGCACTGCACTGTAAGAAACGTGGATAAAAGTGTCTGCGAAGTGGCATTGCTTTGAATGAAGACATATATTTTGGTCATGCTCTGTTATACTCCAACCATCTCTCCACAGCCAGGAGTGCTGACTGAAGTTAAGTGGCCTTAGCATTAAGAGACACAGAGAGATGCAGCTCTGACCCCACTGAATAGTTATCCTGCCACTCGTCTCTCCTGTTCCCCTCCTCGGTCCACATCTGAATGCTCTACATTCTTCTCAATGGTTGTTCCGAGAGACAAATACAGACTAATGCTTAGATTTAATCAGATCAAGCGTTAACCAGCGATAGCCCACACCCACATAGTTTATGTTTTGGCGGTGTGAGAGGTGTAACTGCTTCGGAGCTGTCAAAACGATGAGCAGATGCTCTTGATCATTGTCACGAAGCCACAACAGTCCCATTTGCGTTAGAAGTTCAGAACAGGAAAGTTTAGGCTTTATAGAAATAATGACGCTCAAATTTTAAATCATTGAACGAAATAATGAGGATTTCGATCAGCCTAATCAAGGTGTAGATTACATCTCACATTCCAGGGTTCAAACTTCTAAAGAAGGCCGCATGGGATTTCTCTTAATGTGACTCTGTGCAGCCAATGGCAATGTCCGCTTTAGGTGTAATACCAGGAGCCACTTGTGGATTTGACAGCTCTAAAGCAGTTCCACCTCAGACACCGCAAAACAACTTCTATGTGGAGGATAAAACAGATCTGATTGAATAGAGCCTTCAGAAACCAGATTATTTCCTTATTTGTCTCTTCAACAACACAGGTTATGTCCAACCTGACTGATTTAAAGCTTAGTTTTATACCACTTTTATTCTCAAATGCAGATATTTTCACCTATTTGACCTGGATTTTGTTGCATTACACACATCTGTCTTCCTTTGTAGAGGGTTTCCTATTTTTCTGAGATGAACAGAACAGAACATGCATCTTTTAATTTAAAACAAACCAAAATACCTCCACAGTTTAAAACACCAGTATGTTAAAAGAGCAGAAGAGGCTCATAGAATGTGTGTGGTGATGGTGTGTTAATCAGAGCAGCACTGTTGGTAGGGGTAGGGGGCTTCAGAAAAACACACAGCAGCTTCTCTCTTTTACTCTCTCTCTCAATCTTTTTACCCCCTCTCTCTGATGGTGTGTTAATCAGAGCAGCACTGTTGGTAGGGGTGGGGGCTTCAGAAAAACACAGCAGCTTCTCTCGCTCTCTCTCTCTCTCCCTCTCTCTCTCGTTTTCGACCTTCCCCATATCTCTCTCTCTCTCTCGCTTTCTACCCCCCCCCCCCCCCCCCCTCTCTCTCTTCTCTAAACTCAGCCAGTGGTGAGAGGGGGTTGCTGGGGGTTAGTCTTAGTAGAGCCAGAGGCAGTAGAGGTAGAGGTAGTTCCCTCCCAGCTGGCTAAGATTTCATTTGCGGGAGAGCAAAATCACATGGGGATTCCAAAGCTCCATACATGGAGCTCCGGGACTGAGTGAAGCAGCATGGTGTGGTGTGTTCACTGTGTAGCGCACAGAGAACAGAACTGCTTCGACTGAAAAAGAGAGAGACTAGAGAGAGAGAGCCACAGAGTGAGCTGCTACCATGTTCACACCCCCGGTGCGACAGAAGTGAATGCTATCTGAGAATCTCTGTAGTTTTTGAGACAGTTTTTTGGAGTGGCTTTTACTGTGAGAGGGGTGAGAGATGTCGGAGAGATGCAATGTTCTGAGGACCTTAACTGCAGCCCTGTGCTGCTTTTACCAGAAGAGCTCCGTCATCGGGGCCAAGGTGAGTGACAGACAGACAGGCATTGTGTCACCTGTTCACACAGTAGCATTCACATTATAACATAATCAGTGTATTGCATGTTTTAAACCCAGGTAATCTGAATGGCATGCGCTGTACTTCCTGTAATTACTTCTGTACTTAGTGAAAGGAAAAGTCTCTGATTCGTCCCCTGTAATCTTACTCTTAAAAGCTTTGTTTTGGGCTAACAGGCTTATCCGATGGTCATTTAAATGAATCATCAGTTGCTCCTTTAAAAGGAGGCTTTATCCTTGATCCCTTACTTTAGCCTGGGTATTTGGATGTGATGAATGTGTCCTCTGTGGACTGTGGGAGTGCTTAACATGGTTTTTTTTCTCACAATCTATCGTGTATTAACTGGTCCATGTGGATTGTTTCTCTGATGTGGGATAGAGAGGACTTTTACTTTCTTTTTGTGTTTTTCTATGCTCTGTGCTGCCTGGCCCATATGTCTGAGTCAAAGCTTTAAATAGCCTAGTCAGTGGGTGCTAGTTGGTTTTTATTGTCCCAACCAAGACATGCTGTTTAGATATATGACTGTTTTCATTATAGTAAGTGAAGACGTCTGCCAGACACCCCACTCCATGTGACGACTATCTGGAGCTGGAGAGTGATGCTAAGTGTGCTTGTGATTCGTTATTGTGTGTGTGTGTGTGTGTGTGTGTGTGTGTGTGTGTGTGTGTGTGTGTGTGACTGACGACTGACTGTGACTGTGACCTTGCACTCAAATAAATGTGTGAGATCTCATCTGTAAATATCAGTGTATTTGAGTTAGCATGAATTCACATTCCATTAGCTTGTGTTTTTCAACCTGGACTCAGGAATAGAGGTAACATAGTAAATATAAATATGTCTCCCTCCATTTAGGATGATAGGTTACGTTGCGTATGGTATACATTAATTTGTGGATGTCCATCATCCATTTCGTATGGTAAGTTATGAATTACAATTTGTATGATATATTACAAATTGCAATTCATATCATATATTACGAATTGCAATTTGTACAATATGTTATGAATTACAATTTGTTGTAGCTAGCGTTAGCTAGGTTAAGGTTAGGGGTTTAGGGTTAGGGGTTAAGGTTAGGGGTTAAGGGTTAGCTAACATGCTAAGTAGTTGCAAAGTTGCTAATTAGCTAAAATGCTAAAGTTGTCCGTGATGTGATTCGACCACACATTTGGGTCCTGTCCAACCTCCCCCTTAAGCAACCTCATGTCTTATGTAACCATACCAAGTGTAACATATCATACTAGTTTGAGTGTCACAGATTCACATGTACTATGTTACGTCTTTGAGGTTAGGCTGGGTTATTTAAACGCTCTTTTCACTTTCCTTTGTCCAAAGTAGGACTTGTTTTTACTCTGTCTCACTGAAGTGTTCTGCCTTTTATGTCATCAGAGGGAATTGTTGCAGTGACATTAAGTGAATTGATGGTGAGGCTTGAAATAGTGAGGCCCTATATCTGTCCCAACCGTGTTTATGGAAGTGACGTGGGCCTGTAACTCCAGAAGGGCTAGGGGGTCATGAGATGGACCAAAATTCTGACATTATTAATAGCCATTATCAGTTCTGATAATTATTCTTGGCTGGCTGAACCCCTTGTACAACCCCCTGTACTGTACAGTGCTCTGTAATAGAGCTTTCCTTTGTACATGCACATGTACAATATTTAATACAAGTGGGTTGTAATAATAGCTGCAACAGCTAAACTGTATATGAGTGAAAAGCTTGTAGATTGAAGTGACGTTTCCCTGGAGGTCTACTGTCCCAAAGCTCATCAGTGTTAGCCACAGGGAGATCAGGCCCATCATCATCATCATCATCGTCTACGGTCTCTCTCACTCATCTATCAGCAGGAGGTAGGGCTAATGATCTCTCGCTCTCTTTTCTTCTGTGAACCTCTCTCATCATCACCCATAGTGGAGAATGGCATGTTTTGTACAAGTCTATGATCCATCTGACTATCATCTTAAGGGGAGATATTTCCCCCAAAAATAACCCACAATTTGTGGTTCCTCGCGTCTGAACCTAACGGACCCCAGAGAGTCCGGGAAGTCTGCTAGCTAAGACATGGGCTCTGTTTTGTTTGGCCCAGGCTTAAAATAGCTCTAGGGTTCGTTCGGACAGGCTGGTCTGTGTGTGGGGGTCGGAGAAGGGGGTCACGGGGGGAACACAGTGGGCAGTGTTGGGGCTCTGGGCTCTGGTGCATGGGGTCATTGAAGAGGGAGAGCGAGAGAGACAGAGGGAGAATTACACAGGGGCCTGTGCTATGTGAGAGGATATAGGCCAAGCTACTGTAACTACTGAAAGACATCTCACTAATTTCCTCTCCATGAAAACAACACCCAACTGCAGCTTTAGACTTAGCACTATTAAAGGACCCAGGCAGCTCAGCAGCACAGCTGGGAGTGGAGGACAACCATGTAGAGCCAAGGATCTGTATGCTGAGGGTGCAAAGCCCACACACACTCTAGAAGGCCAGTGTAGATTAACAGGCTTGCTCACTTACATACATCACTCATCTCTATTAACACGCTATACTGATGCAATATGCACTGTCCCATTATAACACACATGTTCTTCTATCCTCGTGGGGACCTACAATTTATTTCCGTTCAAAATCCTATTTTCCCTAACCCTAAACCTAACACGTAACTCTAACCCTAACTTCTAACCCTAAACCAATCACTAGCCCCTTACCCTAACTGTAACCCAAACCTTAAACCAAACCCCTAAACTTAAAATGGCCTTTGTCCTCATGGGGATGTGGGAAATGTCCCCACGAGAGAGAATTTCCATTTTTCACTATCTTTGTGGGGACTTTTGGGGATTGTAGGTCCACACAAGGATAAAGGATAGAAGAACCAACCACACACACACACACACACACACACACACACACACACACTCATAGCTCTCCACGCAGAGGTTTGAAGCTGTGTAGAACAGCATGGGAGTGAGGTGCAGTGTCATCACATCAGCCCCCTGACAGAAGCAGTCTGAGGTGCTCAAACACCTAACGTCATTACAGACAGGTGTGTGTCAAATCTCTGACAACTTACTCTCTCGCTTCAATTAAGCCTGCTGCTGTCTGACCAACAATTCCCTATCATCTCAATCCTGTTATTTCTCTATTTTCCTGTTTCTTTCTTTCTCTTGTTCTCTTTCTTTCTATCCCTTAGGTATTTTTTCGTTGTGTACCCCTCAGCTCCCTCTGTTTCAACCACGGAGCCTCCAGCCCCTCCGTACCATGGGGTTAAGCCTGTTCTCTCTGTAGTTCAATTGCTCTGCGCTTGAGGAAACATTAAAGATGACCACCCCCGGTCTCTAGTGATCTGGCCCAGCTGCCTTGGGTCCCTCCCCAGGATGCCAGCGCTGGGCTGGGGCCTGAGTGGAGCCCTGAGTGGTGCGCTTTGGGGAAGTGGGGCGGAGTTAAGAGAAAAGCCCCAGGAAGGTGCTGATTTAACGCAGCTAAGGTGGACTCAAAAGCACATATTATTCTACTCTATCTAAACAATAAGGTCTTACAAATGGCCAAAAAAACTCTGTGAAGGAAGCTTTAATCTTTTAGATAGTGACAAGTTAGACCACCGATCAGAGCCATGCAGCTTCGGAGAAATGTGGGCATTAAGGATGAGTTCAAAGCAGCTCAGTGCCTCCTCCATATCCATCACTTCCCATGCTTTCCTGTGTGGATTTGTCCTGCTACTGGGCATCATATTACCAATATGTTGATGTGGATGAACAGGGCTATGGAGCCATGGAGCCCAGTAGTCATAAACAGGAGAGGGGATAATGGATGGTCAGTGGACTGCAGTAGGTCTCCTGAGGGGCCTCAGACAGAGATAGGATGCCCTGATGGACCGATCAGTTTACCCCTACACAGGAAGGGTGAGCCCACGCATCAAATCACAGATGAGTGATAGAAAGGCCATGAAAGCCCATTAACTACCCCCTATCTTCCTTAACCTCTGGGACTGATGGTGTCCTCCTCTCATCGTGTCAGTGTATAAGTCAATGTTATTTTCAGCGGCAACCCGGAACATGGCCGCGTGATCAAAAGCTTAATAGGAGCCTGACTGTAGGGTCCACTGAGCCTGGTCTGAGACCAGCCTCTTTGACAACTGATGAAACTGAGGAGTATTTCTGTCTGCAATAAAGCCCTTTTGTGGGAAAGAAATACTCATTCTGATTGGTTGGCCTGGCTCACAAGTGGGTGGGCCTATGCCCTCCCAGGCCCACCCATGGCTGGCGCCCAGTCATGTGAAATACATAGATTAGGGCCTAATTAATTTATTTCAATTGACTGATTTCCTTGTAGGAACTGTAACTTAATAAAATAGTTGAAATTGTTGCATGTTGCATGTTGCGTTTTGTATTTTTTCTTCAGTATATATTCTATTTTATTCTGATAAATAATTCATACTCACAGAGATGAATATGGGGCAAGGTCATGGCGGTTCATAATCATAATCTCAAAGACAAAGCTCAGAGGTTCCATAGTAAGCCAGAACCCAGTTAAAACCAGGGGTTGAAAGTGGTTCAGGGAACAGAACCCAAAAATGGAAAATAACAAACATTTTCAAGGAATAGAACGAGAACCGGGAACAAAAGTGATCTGTAAAGTTCCAGAACAGAACAGTTATTTAAAAGCATGGGAACCGGTTAATAACTTTCTGGCCATTTTTATCCAGTCCCACAAAAAAACGCAACAAAGCGCCTATGCAAAGCCCTCCCTATGTGAATCAGAAACTTTTTCCAGCATCTGCCTGCCAGCTGAAAATCTTTTCCAGGTGTGTATGTGTAGGCTACCAGCCCCTTCCCCTCCAAAGCATAGCTGTAACCTACTCAAATAACATTGTATTTGTCACATGCTTCATACATAACAGGTGTAGACTATCAATGCCATGCTTACTAAAAGGCCCTTCCCTTCCCAATGCAGAGAGAAAGGAAATAGAGAAATAGAAAAGTAGCAAGTAATAATAAAAGTAATAATAAATACACAATGAGTAAAGATAACTTGGCTACATACACAGGATACCAGATTCAAGTCCCTGTGCAGAGGTACGAGGTAATTGACTAGGACTAAAGTGACAGTTAATAAACAGTAGCAGCAGCGTATGTAATGAGTCAAAAAAGTTAGCGCAATAAAGGTCAATGCAGGTAGATTTTTGGTTAAATATTTAACTAACTATTTAGCAGTCATATGGCTTGGGGGTAGAAGATGATCAGGGCCCTGTTGGTTTCAGACTTTGTTTATCGGTACCGCTTGCTGTGCAGTAACAGAGAGAACACTCTATGACTTGGGTGGCTGGAGTCTTTTTAGGGTCTTTGTCTGAAATCGCCTGGTATAGAGGTCCTGGATTGTAGGGAGTTTGGCCCCAGTGATGTACTGGGCCGTATGCACTACCCTCTGTAGCGCCTTGCAGTCAGATGCCAAGCAGCTGCCATACCAAGAGGTTATGCAGCCAGTCAATATGCTCTTAATGGTGCAGCTGTATAACGTTTTGAGGATCTGGGGGCCCATGCCAAATCTTTTCAGTCTCCTGAGGGGTAAGAGGCATTGTCATGCCCTCTTCATGACTGTGTGTGTGGACCATGATAGATCCTTAGTGATGTGGACACAGAGAAACTTGAAGCTCTTGACCCCCTCCACTACAGCTCTGTTAATGTATTTGGTATTTTATTAGGATCCCCATTATCTGTTGCAAAAGCAGCAGCTACTCTTCCTGGGGTCCACACAAAACACGAAACACAATACAGAATGACAGAACTACATAAAACATTTTTGTAAATGCATACGTAGCCTACATATCAATGCATACACACAAACTATCTAGGTCAAATAGGGGAGAGGCGTTGTGCCTCGAGGTGTTGCTTCATCTGTTTTTTGAAACCAGGTTTGCTGTTTATTTGAGCAATATGAGATGGAAGGAAGTTCCATGCAATTAGGGCTATATATAATACTGTATGCTTTCTTGAATTTGCTCTGGATTTGGGGACTGTGAAAATACCCCTGGTGGCATGTCTGGTGGGATAAGTGTGAATGGGGATCTGTGCTCTGCCCTTTGATTCCTGTTGTTCTCGATCAGCTTCTTTGTCTTGCTGATGTTGAGGGAAAGGTTGTTGTTCTGGAACCACACTGCTAGGTCTCTGGACCTTCTCCCTATAGTCTCATTGCCGTCTGTGTTCAGGCCTACCACCGGCGTGCCGTCAGCAAACCTAATAATGGTGTTGGAGTCGTGCGCGGTCACTCAGTCAAAGGTGAATAGGAACAACAGGAGGGGATTAAGCACGCACCTCTGAGGGCCCCCCGTGTTGAGGGTCAGTGTGGTGGATGTGTTGTTGCCCACCCTCACCACCTGGCAGCAGCCCATCAGGAAGTCCAGGATCCAATAGCAGAGGAAGGTGTTCAGTCCCAGGGTCTTTATCTTAGTAATGAGCTTGGAGGGCACTATGATGTTGAAAGCTGAGTTGTAGTCAATGAACAGCATTCTCACATAGGTGTTCCTCTTGTTGAGGTGGGAAAGGACAGTGTGCAATAGAGATTGTGCTATGTGTGGAACTGTTGGGGTGGTATGCAAATTGGAGTGGGTCCAGGGTGTCTGGGATAATGGTGTTGATGTGAGCCATGACCAACCTTTCAAAGCCTTTCATCACAGATTAGTCATTTAGATAGGTTACTATGGGCACAGGGACTATGGTGGTCTGCTTGAAACATATAGGTAACATATAGGACACTTGCCAGCTGGTCAGCACATGCTCTGAGTACGCATCCGGGTAATCCGTCTGTCCGTGCAGCCTTGTGAATGTTAACCTGTTTAAAGGTCTTACTCACACCAGCTATGGCGAGCGTGATCACACAGTCATCCGGAACAGCTGGTGCTCTCATGCATGATTCAGTGCTGCTTGCCTTG
The DNA here is from genome assembly GCF_013265735.2 of Oncorhynchus mykiss. Taxonomy (NCBI): domain Eukaryota; kingdom Metazoa; phylum Chordata; class Actinopteri; order Salmoniformes; family Salmonidae; genus Oncorhynchus; species Oncorhynchus mykiss. Next base: position 68,077,800 of record NC_048569.1, on the reverse strand, counting down.
AAGTGAGAGTAGGCTTACGTCACTAGGCAGCTGTGGCTGGCTCAGTGTGGTTGTTTCCTGTAATTCATGGCTTCTGATTGGGATATATATGTATGGTCACTGTGGGGACGACGTCATCGATGCACTTATTAATGAAGCTGGTGACTGATGTAGAAAATTCCTTAATGCTATCGGATGAATCCCGGAATATATTCCAGTCTGTGCTAGCGGAACAGTCCTGTAGCTTAGCATCCGCTTCACCGGATCACTTCCGTATTGGACACGTCACTGGTATTTCCTGTTTGAGTTTTTGCTTGTAAGCAGGAATCAGGAGGATGGAGTTATGGTCAGATTTACCAAATAGAGGACAAGGGAGAGCTTTGTATGCATTTCTGTGTGTGGAGTAAAGATTACCTAGTTTCTAGTTGCACAGGTGTCATGCTGGTAGAAATGAGATAAAATGGATTTCAGTTTCCTTGCATTAAAATCACAGGCTACTAGGAGAGCCGGCTCTGGATGAGTGTGTTATTTTTTAGTTATGGTGTATACAGCTCATTTAGTGAGGTCTTAGTGCCAGCATTGGTTTATGGTTGTAAATAGACTACATAGAGCTACAAAATATATATGTATGTATGTATGTATGTATGTATGTATGTATGTATGTATGTATGTATGTATGTATGTATGTATGTATGTATATATGTATGTATGTATGTATGTATATATATGTATATATATATGTATGTATGTGTATATATATATGTATGTATGTATATATATATGTATGTATGTATATATATATGTATGTATGTATATATATATGTATATATATATATATATGTGTATATATATATATGTATATATATATATATGTATATATATATATATGTATATATATATATATATAAAACCTTATTTGTTTATCGAAAATTGTGAATAACTCGCTACAGGTTAATGAGAAGGGTGTGCTTGAAAGGATGCACATAACTCTGCAATGTTTGTTGGGTTGTATTGGAGAGAGTCTTAAATCATTATACACACACATTCTGTGCCTGTATTTACTTTTCATGCTAGTGAGGACCGAGAAACCACTCTCACATAGGTACGTGGTTGCAAAGGGCATCAGTGTCTTAACTGCGCAATTTGCCGAGGCAGGATACTCTGAGCGCAGCCCAATCCAGAAATCTGGCAGTGGCTTCTGAATAAATGACATTTTCACAGAACCGCTTGTTGCAATTTCGGTGAGGATCTCTTGTTCAGATATCATTAAGTGGACTGGAGGCAGGGCATGAAAGGGATAATGAATCCAGTTGTTTGTGTCATCCGTTTTGGGAAAGTACCTGCTTATTTGCACACCCAACTCACTCAGGTGCTTCACTATTTCACATTTGACGTAAGCTTGAGTTCATTTGCACACAAAAAAATCATACAATGATGGAAAGACCTGTGTGTTGTCCTTGTTAATGCGGACAAAGAGCTCAAACTTTTTAATCGTAGCCTCAATAGCCTCAATTGTGTCCCGCACAATTAATATAGTTGCGGAGAGGCCCTGTAATCCTAGATTCAGATCATTCAGGAGAGAAAAAACATCGCCCAGATAAGCCAAAAAAACATCACCGAGATAGGCCAGTCGTGTGAGAAACGCATCATCATGCAAGCAGTCAGACAAGTGAAAATGATGGTCAATAAAGAAAACTTTAAGCTCGTCTCTCAATTCAAAAAAAACGTGTCGATCCTTTGCCCCTTGATAACCAACAGACTTCTTTGTTGTAAAAGCGTTCCATGGTTGCTGCCCATATCATTGCATAGTGCAGAAATAACACAAGAGTTCAGGGGCCTTGCTTTAACAAAGTTAACCATTTTCACTGTAGTGTCCAAAACGTCTTTCAAGCTATCAGGCATTCCCTTGGCAGCAAGAGCTTATCGATGGATGTTGCAGTGTACCCAAGTGGCGTCGGGAGCAACTGCTTGCACGAGCGTTACCACTTCCCTAGGTCTCCCTGTCATGCCTTTTGAGACATCAGTACAGAGACCAACATGAGCAGCAGCTACGTTTGGCTACTTACGGACCATTAGTGGTAGACTGCGGGAGAGTAGCAGGTAATGTGACTCTCTCCTGCGGGAGAGTAACAAGCAATGTGATTGGATGTAAATTATTTGACCAGGCTACCTGTATTTGACATTGTGTTGTTTTTTCGCTGAACACTGGTTTAATTGTATTTTTGGCAGTGAAACGAGGCTACTCCGGCGAGAAAAAAACCTCACCCGAATGTATAGCTCCGTTGGAAAATATAAATGGACTGTTTGAAAATACTGGTATTTTTAAAATTGTGAATCACATTTTTATTTTGGTGTACCCCCGATGGCGCGTATCTCAGTTTGGGAATACCTGGTCTACATCTTATCCTTCATGCCGTTTTGTCCTACCGATGCATAGAAAAACCAGCTAGTTGTATATTATCCATGTCCTTTTCCAGCCACGACTCTGAGAAACATAGGATTTTACAGTTTTTCAGGTCCCATTGATAGAATAGTCTCGAACGGAGCTCGTCCAGTTTGTTTTCCAGTGATTGTACATTCGCTAGAACTGAGGGTAGAGGTGGTTTATGTACTCGCCAACGTAGTTTTGTTAAGGTGCCCACACGTCGGCCTCTCTGGTCTGGGGTGAGCAGTATGTCCTGTGCCTCCGACTCGTTGAAGTAGAAATCTTCATCCCAGTCGAGGTTGGTGATCGCTGTTCTGATGTCCAGAACTCTTTTCTGTCACAGGAAACGATGGTGGAAACATCATGTACATTCAAAAAACAACAGTGCAACAAAACACACAAAATAGCAGAATTGGTCAGTTGCCTGTAAAACAGCTGCTGTCCACTGCAGCATCATTCTCAGCCCTACTGATAACACAAGCATGATTCAGAAGATACTTTTATTAGAATGTGTTCACTTTTAAATTCTAGTTAGGGACACTACAGTTATCACATTTCATATTGGATTTATTAACTACAAATAGGTAAGATGTGTTTTTAATTCTGGTGCCACTCTGCACACACAAGCTTGTTAGCTAGCTAGCCTCTCTGGTCCAGAGTTAAGCCAACGTTAAAGTTCAAAGGCATTCAAAGTTCCTCCATAGAAGCCACTCCTCCGTAGGTATAATTCCGTGGGCCTAATTCAGATAATGCATGTCATCACAAGATGCCCAGGGCTTTAAGCAAAGCCTCTTCTTCCACCCTCTCTCACTAATCTTGCACCCTACACTTGTCTTTCCATCACACATGTAAACAACTCATTGAGCTATAGCCTGCCAGCTCCATAGCGAGCTGCTATATCCGTACCGAATGATTGGTGAAGTAATTCAATGTCGAGCTAAATGTAAAAGAAAATAAATGATTTCAGAGGTTTAAAAAGGAACAATTTAAACCGGTACTTTTTGGGGGATTTGAACCGGTTCAGAACTTGATTTTGCTGGTCGGAACAGTGGATCGGAACAAAAAAAAGTATGGTTCTGTTCAGAACAAAATGATTGGAAAATTATTTTGGTTACAACCCCTGGTTTTAACCCAGAGAGATTTACTTCTGACGAACCGCTGCAGTTCGCATCATCTGGAGCAAGAGCTGGAGGGGCCAGCTCTCTGAGGAGAACCCACTAAACACATCCCCATTTCCTCAAGTCATTAAATCACACAATGAACCTGAACCATGTCCAGTAACTCACAGCCATGCCCTCAAAACAAACAAATGACTGTGTCCCATTTTCATCTGGAAGGATGGCACTTCTGCAACTATCCCACTGTGTTTGGCTCTGTATCCTTCTGGAGGTTGTGTATTTTAGCTAGCAATCTGGATGAAGATGACAGTAACACATCTTAACTGTTTTAGGGAATGGCAGCAGGGTAATGTGATGAAGCCCAGCCAGAGATATGCACTCGATGCAATCATGGTTGAGAGTCCGTCTAACATGGATGGGTGCTTTCCACGATGATGACATAGACAGTAAAGAGAAGGTCTTTAAAAAGCCACCCCATGATCAGTCATGCAAATGTGAACATTCAGGCATAGGGCAGAGGGAGTGAGTTGAGCCAAAGGGGTAAGTTGAGCCACCCTTGTTTCTAGGAAACCATACACAAAATGTATCATTTGACCGAATATTTAGGAAGAGATCATCATTTTGTGTAGTCTGCGAAGGAATAAACCACACGGAGAAAGTGGTAAGCAAGTTAGGTAAAAAAATCACTAATCACTAAGTCAAATTCATTTGTGTTATAGGTTTCATGATGCTTGTATCTAAACCAAAGTAGATCATTTTAAGATTGTTCCATACATCAGTTGGGGTCTCTATAAGCTTCAATATGAGCTCCTAAACCTAGCATGAAAGTGCATCCTTGTACCTGTGGGCTAATATAAACTCAGCAAAAAAAGAAATGTCCTCTCACTGTCAACTGCATTTCTTTTCAGCAGATTTAACATGTATAAATATTTGTATGAACATAAGATTTAACAATGAGACATAAACTGAACAAGTTCCACAGACATGTGACTAACAGAAATAGAATAATGTAGTTACCCTGATGGAGGGATTAACTATGTCCATCGTATCATCAGGCTCCTCAGGAGTAATTATACCAGAGCTATTTTTAAACTCAGGTTAAGAGTTGATTTCCTCAATGGACAGCTATGTGAACCAGGGCCTGCTGTAATTCTTCAACATCGTAAAGTGGTTCCTCAGTGCTGTTGAAAAGCCACGAGATGCCAAGAAAATCTACTTCAGTTGCAGTGGAGGCTGCTGAGGGGAGGACAGCTTTTAATAATCGCTGGAACGGAGCGAATGGTATGGCATCAAACACGTATTCGATACCATTCCACTGATTCCACTCAAGCCATTACCATGAGCCCGTCCTCCCCAATTAAGATGCCACCAACTTCCTGTGTTCAGTTGCCGTCAAGTTCCCTATACCGCTATAAAACGGCCTTAATTCAACTGGGCTAAGTGTTGAGGGGAGGGGGAGAAGGAGCTCTGTGAGTGTGAATGGAGGTTGAAGGTCTTTGGTAGTATTATGTAATGAATTGAAAAAAGGAAAGACAGAAGCAAAGACAAACAGCTCCTGGAAAGATACTTTTCCCAGGCTGCTGTCTGGGTATGGAGTGTCTGGTCACTGTAATTCTGTGGCTTAAGGGTGTTGGCTGGGTCTACAGACTGTTGACAACATGGAGTATGCCTGCCTGCCTGCCTGCCTGCCCTGCCTCGGGCCATCCTTCAGTACAATGCCAGTGCCCTCAGTGGTTATTTCAGGCTGTGATCCCCTGCTTGGGCCTGGGATTGTAAGTCTCTATATATACATGACATGTATAAATACCCAATGGGTGGAGATGGAAGGATGAGAACTTTTCCATACTGGGCAAAACTTTCACCGCTTTATGAGTTATAGCTACTTCATTTTTAATTTCAGTGAGATTTTTTAGAATTTACATTACATCATTGACATAGTGGCCATAGGCTATGTTCGCTTCCTTTTCTGTGGTATTGCAGGGCCATGTGGTGCTGTGGTATTGCAGGGCCATGTGGTGCCGTTATTTCAGGACAATGTTGTGCTGTGGTATTCTATGTAATATTGCATTGCACACTATTCAGGCCTGTCCAGATGAAAGATATTTGAAGCAGTAGACTGACTGTTTTTTAGGCGGTCAATGTCTTATTATACTCTTCATTACTTAGTTCAACGACTGACCTGTTGTATCATCTGGGGGTACACGCCAAAGCATGCCAGCGTCTTTATCACAACGACACGGGACAGTTCTGACACGACACACATACGGTGGCCATGGTGAAAAATGGGTTCACCCTGGCCACAGTATCCATGGGAATAACATATATGGTACTGGGTCATGTGACAAACACATGTTGATGCCTCAAAGCCTGTGACAGAGGCTAATGCTCGAGCCATAGATATGATTCTGGTTGGTTGTTCAGGGCAGTAAAATACCATACTGGCCTGTATTGTTATCCTATCCTATTCTCTATTCTCACTGGATGGCATCAATATCAAATCAAAGTTTATTGGTTGCGTACACAGATTAGCAGGTGTTATAGTGAAGTGCGTGTTACATTTCCAACACTGCAGTATAATGTCGCGCACACGTGACTAATCAAAAACATAAAAACAAGACATCAAGAAATAACAATCCAAAGTACATAAATATGCGGTGTGTATAGACAGTATATCATCTGGAAAAGAAAATAGTATGTAGAGCAGTAGGTATATTAGGATGAGCTATGTTGAGAATACAGTATAAAACATACACAGTGAGTAAACAACAGCATATTAACAGAATACGAGGTAACCAGCGTTCAATGACTCTATATACCGAAAAACAATGTTGCTCACATGGAATGGCGTGCTTTGAGCACTACCGAAAAGTGTTATTTGCATGTGAAAAATGTATGCCATATATTGCATTTGCTATAGGCCTATTGTTTACGTTGGTGACACTTTGATATAGCTATAACTTGCAACTGTTTAAGTCTATCAAAAGTGTGTGAGTTTGAGCATGTGTCTGCTAGGCCTATGGACATAAAAAAAGATTGATAGGCAGCTTAAACTTCTTCAATTCCACCATTATTGGTTTAAAATATACATATATATTTGTGAACAGCCATCCACAACAACTACAATATGTAAGGCGCAAATACCTAAATGAGAGAGCAGTAGTGTGATTCACATCAATGTGCTATGTAGATATCAATAATAATATCACCCCGTAGGCTAGACTACCGCTGTCGTCCTTACCTCTAGGCGTTTATTCAAGTTGGATAATCTTTGGATACCGACATTAGTCACACCATTGGAAGACATAGCCTGGTCTGTAGCCTACAAAAGCCCATGTATGCTCTTTTCCCGCAATCCATCAAAAGCATATGGTGTGTCATCATAGTGGTCAGTGACTTCTAATCAGACTCACTAAGGCGAAGCAAACTTACATTTGCGCCTTTTTTTGAATGCTGATTTGAATGTCATTGAGAAAACAGAAAGGTGTCAACTATTTTTTCCGCAACCATCCTTTATGAATTTAAAAGTAATCCTAGAAGTAATCATCTAGTTTTTCTAAAGTATCTGTAACTTGATTACAATCTTTTTGTTGGTAACGTAACAGATTCGTTTTTTTTATAATCCATTACATATTATCTGTTACTCCCAAACCCTGCCCATGCTATTGAGGGTGGCACAGTTGCCGTACCAAACTGTAATGCAGCCCGACAGAATGCTTGCTCTCAATGGTGCATCCATAGACGTTTGCGAGGCCCCGTCGTTGTGGATGGGGTGGTGCTCCCTCTTCTGTCTCCTGCAGTCCACGATCAGCTCCTTAGTTGTTTTTTTACGCTGAAAGAGAGGTTATTTCCTGGCACCACTCCGCCACAGCTCTAACCTCCTCCTTGTAGGCTGTCTCATCATTGTCAGGCCTACCACTGTCGCGTGTCGTCAGCAAACTTGATGACTGAGTTATAGTCTTGCGTATCCATGCAGTCATGGGTGAACAGGGAGTACAGGAGGGGCTGAGCACAGGGGAGTACAGGGGGGCCCCCATGTTGAGGATCAGCGTGGCGGAGGTGTTGCTGCCTACCCTCTCCAACTGGGGTCGGCCCGTCAGGAAGTCTAGGACCCAGTTGCACAGAGTTCAGAACCAGGACCCTGAACTTAGTGACGAGCTAGGAGGGCACTATGGTGTTGAAAGCAGAGCTGTAGTCGATGAACAGCATTCTCACATAGGTTTTCCTCTTGTCCAGGTGTACAGCGCCCCAACAGATCCACCGATGACGCAATCGCCATTGCCAAGAGTGTGCAAAGCTGTCATCAAGGCAAAGGGTGGCTACTTTGAAGAATATCAAATATAAAAAAATATTTTCATTCATTTGTTTTTTGGTTACTACATGATTCCATATGTGTAATTTCATAGTTTTAGTGTCTTCTATATTATTCTACAATGTAGAAAATAGTAAAAATAAAGAAAACCCTTGAATGAGTAGGTGTGTCCAAACTTTTGACTGGTACTGTAAATATATTTTTTTACCCATATTTATCCCTTTTTATTTGGGCGATAAACTACTTACATAAAATTTAGCTGGTAAAAAAAGTTTGCCCCGTACCACCTTTCGATGATGCGGTCATATTATTGTAGTGTGTAGCCCAAACTGTTCGGACACTAGAGTCAGAAGTTGTCAGATCGGCATTACCGACTTCATACAAGTCCCGTGATGCTTGCAAAACGGAGAACGTCATCATGTTCGTGAGAGTCTCATGATCCCTCTGTGGAAAGATATTAGTTTGTTGCCCAAATGGTTCGTACACTACAGAAGTTTTTGTGAGAAGACAGATTTTAGGGGTGTCTCCTGGTCTGACAAACATCGCTGTAGCTCTGCCTCCTTCCAACGCAGAGGCGGAAAGCGGTGGATGCAGTAGATTGAGACACAGTCCATTTAAAAAAATATATCTCTTGCTTAAACATACATATTTTGATGGGGATGTTTTTATTGTGCTAATTACATTTAGACTCTAGTTATGTAACATCCCCCTGGAGATCGTGTAAAACTCTTCACACTGCTTTACTGCTGTGATGAGGCTAAGCTTGTTTCAACCACTATGGATAATTCTATCATTAGTTTTGACTTCTAGGCTTATAGCTTTCGAGGATATAGAATATCTGACTCTGGCTCAGCTTGAATGTGTTTGTGAGATGCCAGCTCTCTCGATCCTCAGCTTCCCCAGGGCTAGTGGGCCGTTTCTTGGGGAGCGTTGGGCCGTGCAGGAATCACACATGGCTGACAGGCTGTTGACAGCCCCCCTCGCCCAGGGTATGTTTGTGTGTGTCTGTGCAAGCATGTGTGCACTTCCACAGTAAAGCAGAGTGAAAGAGACGGCCTGCCAGCGAAGGATGCAGTGTAAGAAGAACATTCACTACTACTGTCATGACATTTACAAGACTTGTCCTTGCATACATTTCCCACCAATCTAAGTTTAGCATGCAGGATATGCATATGGATAGGCTTATGCTTCAATATGAGGCTCTCTCGTCTTCTCTCGTGGACAGTCTCAGGCACAGACACCCATAGCCTCATTAGAGGAAGTTTAACCCTAGTCTTTGAAATATAAAACCTATTTTAATCTGATGAGCAGCAGGTCCACTGTCTCTCCAACGGAACAGACAGACTAAATATATATATACACAGATATAAAACAGTAGCAACAGCCCATAGCTGACAGTGATTCAGTCCACTTAATTAGCTCTCTGCTAGGTCGTTCCACCTCAAAAAGCACAAGAAAGAGGATTTCAACACCCACCATCTCAGATTGTTCTAGAATTGTTGATGTTGTTAGAAACAGATAAGATTAACATTCCTGTTAATAGGATGAGACATAAACCTAACAACTTCACTGAATAATTCCTCTGAATAGGGAAAAGAAAACATCACCAAATTCACTGAGAATACGTTACATAGGATGAAGAAATAATACTCTGAGCCGCAGCTCCATACTACTTGTCATACATAGGGAACTGGTACTGTTTACTCTTGTTAGGGTGGAATTAGCGTGTGGGGTCTGTGGGTGGCTTTTCTTTTCTTTTTTTTATTCTTCATCTCTTACTCATTGTTAGAAACACGTTTGGTCCAAATCAGATGTTAGGTACTAAATGTATTGAATATTATATGAATCCTATAAATGGCAAATTTGGGTGCAATGAATTAGCAACATTTCTCAGAGATCAAATTATACTTCAACAGAATAATGTTGCAGGAATGCTAATCTTATCTGTTTCAAACTACAGAAATGATTTCATAGCAATCTGAGATGGTGGGTGTCATGGCTTGCTGAATTGACATGGAACGACACTGCTAAAATAAATAGCTCCATAATACCTCAAGCTTGAGTTTCCAATGCTTACCTCCTCCACCCGCAAAAATAAAACACCATTTCCTGGAGCCTTACTTCAGTTTTATTTGGCATATAATTCTGTCGGCCACAACAGAAAACTAAAATGTACAGTCCTTCCGGATGTTCTCTCTGGGGTCGAAGGTGAACGCAGTCTAACATATTTAGCCGTGGGTTAAACAGTGGAAACAAATAGCCTGTTAAGCTCGGCACAATACCGCGTCACTGCTTCTGGAAGTGGTCAGATAGGCAAAACACTGTGCATTCTGAACATTCCTAACAGTTAGCCAATGTCAATGAGGCCTCAAGCTATTTTAGAAGGGGACAAATGGGTATATGATACTGTATGTTCCTGTCCTGTCCCAGTCCCTTAAAGGGAAAAACACAGCTGTGAAGAGTTTCTGTCCCAAAGGCCATTGTCATATTACATCATTGTTGTTGATCAATGTTCATCTGTATTGTCAATATTCCCAGAAAGATCATTGTTGTAGTGTGCAGGGACAAAGATGTCACTAGGCAAGTAAGGTTAATGCAGAGGTTGTACACAAACAACCATTTATTAGAAAACCAAGTATAATATTGGTCACTGGAGAAAGGTATTGAGTTGATGTAACACAATAATCCTACTGGTCATTGCTCACCCTTAGGGTCAATGCTGAATAGCCAATCAACTCCCTCCTCCCACAACCTCCTCTACCTCCCCATCTCTTTATGAACCAGGTCTTGGCAGCCCCTAGTAATCCTCAGATTGTGTTTTGGAAAGTTGCAGGTTTGGTGCCAACATCTAAAATAACACAATGGCTACAGTAATTTCCTCCAGAGTCTAATCTTGCCTGCCATCTCCAGGGGGTTTGTTTAAAGAGCAACACAATAATAAAACATTATGGAGTGTGTTGTTCTGGCTGGGTCTACTGGACCTCTAGTTAATGAAGTAGAAAACTGAAGCTTGGTTTAATCCCACGAGTGGCGCCACAGGAGGGACATTTCAGTATCACTCTGATCATTTATCGACATAGATACTGGTATATTGTGGGCAGACTGAGAGGTTGCACAACAACAGACCAATCCCTTTTGTAATGTGTTTACAAAACTCAATGCAGGACAAGCAGCTAGCCTAGTGGTTGGAGCGTTGGACTAGTAACCGAAAGGTTGCCAGATTGAATCCCTGAGCTGACAAGGTAAAAATCTGTTGTTCTGCCCCTGAACAAGGCAGTTAAACCACTGTTCCTACGCCATCATTGAAAATAACTGACTTGCCTAGTTAAATAAAGGTAAAAAAATAGTGTGTAGGTGAAGTCTTATGATTGTGAAGGAGGATGGGTTTTGTAAATCATAGTGTGTCACAACAGCCTGGCATACTGGACTCTGTCAAATAAAATGAAAGTTTATTGGTTGTATACACACTGCACTCTATATGAGTGAGTGTGTCACAGCAGTCAGGTGAGGGAGGTAGAGGTAGGTGTGTTGTGTTCCGCCCTGAGGCCTCTCGCTGGGGCGGGGCAGAGGGGCGTGGCAACGAGACCAGGAAATGACACAGCAGTCAAAGCAGAGGCAGGTAGAGCCCTCGCCAATTGCAGCCTTCGGCATGGTGTGGCTCTGGGAAATTACAGCCCAGAACACAAAGAGGGGAGGAGAGCCATGTATGACACATTGCTTACACAGAAAGAGAGGGAGAGAGAAAAAGAAAGAGAAAGAGAACGTGTGAGAGGTAGATACAGTAGAGGGAGAGTTACATTTAAAAGGTTTACCACACAGACAGGAGCAGACAGCCAGTGCAGTGCACACAGTGTGCCCTCTCAGTGCAGCATCCATGTCTGTGAGGATCCCAGTACTGAAAGAAGCTGTTGTTCCTGTCTATGTGCAGTTCTCCAGGGACAAGTACGTAATGGAGGGCCCGCCGGAGAAACTACGCAAAGAGTTGGAGGAAGAGCTGAAAATGGCCAGTGAGGAGCCATGCAGCCACGCCTGGTACCATGGAGCCATTCCCAGACAGGTAACACACACACACACACACATACAAAAATAAATCAAATCAAATTTTCTTTGTCAGATGTTTCGTAACAAACAGATGTAAATTGACAGTGAAATGCTTCCCAAAAAGCCCTTCCCAAAAATGCAGAGAGAAAGAAAATAGAGAAATAACAGAAAAGTAATAATAAATACACAATAAGTAACTTGAATATATAATGTACACAGGGTCAATGTGCAGGGGTACGAGGCAGTACATCTACCTCAATATAATAAAGTGACTAAGCAACAGAATAGATAATAAACAGTAACAGCAGCGTATGTGATGAGTCAAAAGTGTTAGTGCAAAAAGGGTCAATGCAGATAGTTTGGGTAGATATTTGGTTAACTATTTAACTAACCACTTAGCAGTCTTATGGCTTGAGGGTAGAAGCTGTTCAGGGTCCTCTTGGTTCCAGACTTGGTGCATCGGTACTGCGTGCCATGCAGTAGCAGAGAGAACAATCTATGACTTGGGTGGCTGGAGTCTTTGACAATTTCTAAAGCTTTCCTTTGACACTGTCTGGTATAGAGGTCCTGGATGGCAGGGAGCTCGGCCCCAGTGATCTACTGGGCCGTATGCACTGCTCTCTTTAGCTCTTTGCGGTCGGATGCCGAGCAGTTGCCATACCAAGCAGTGATGCAGCCAGTGAAGATGCTCTCAATGGTGTAGCTGTATAACTTTTTGAGGATCTGAGGGCCCATGCCAAGCCTTTTCAGCCTTCTGAGGGGGAAGAGGTGTTGTCGTACCCTCTTCACGACTGTGTTGGTGTGTTTGGACCATGATAGATCCTTAGTGATGTGGACACAGAGGAACTTGAAGCTCTCGACCCACTCCACTACAGTCCAGTTGATGTGAATGGGGGCATTCTCGGCCCTTTATCTCAGCTTCTTTGTCTTGTTGACAATCAGCTTTTTTGTCTTCCTGACGTTGACGGGGAGGTTGTTGTCCGGGCACCACACTGCCAGATCTCTGACCTTCTCCCTATAGGCTGTCTCACCACCGTCATCAGCAACTTAATGATGGTTGTTGAACAAGTAGTAAAGGAGGGGACTAGGCACACACCTCTGAATGGCCTCCGTGTTGAGGGACAGCATGGCGGATGTGGTATTGCCCACCCTCACCACCTGGGGGCGGCCCGTCAAGAAATCCAGGATTCACTTCCAGAAGGAGGGGTTCAGTCCCAGGGTCCTTAGCTTAGTGATGAGCTTTAATCAATGAACAGTATTCTCACATAGATGTTCCTCTTGTCAAGGTGGGAGAGAGCAGTGTGGAGTAGAGAATAGAGATTGCGTCATCTGTGGATCTGTTGGGGCGGTATGCGAACTGGATTGGGCCCAGGGTGTCTGGGATGATGGTGTTGATGTTAGCTATGACCAGCCTTTCAAAGCATTCCATGACTACAGATGTGAGTGCTATGGGACGATAGTCATTTAGAAAGGTTACCTTGGTGTTCTTGGGCACAGGGACTACGGTGGTCTGCTTGAAACATGTACTGTAGGTATTACAGAAAGGGTCAGGGAGAGGTTGAAAATATCAGCTAAGACACTTGCTCGCTGGTCAGCGCATGCTCTGAGTACACATCCTGGTTATCTGTATGGCCCTGCGGCCTTGTTAATGTTAACCTGTTTAAAGGTCTTACTCACGTCGGCTTTGTCGAGCGTGATCACACAGTCGTACAGAACATGCATGGTTCAGTGTTGAGTGCCTTGAAGCGAGCATAGAAGGCATTTAGCTCGTCTGGTAGGCTCGTGTCAACTTGGCAGCTCGCGGCTGGGTTTCCCTCTGTAATCCGTGATCACTTGCAAGCCCTGCCACATCTGACAGAGTGTCAGAGCTGGCGTAGTATGATTCGATCATACTCCTATATTGATGCTTTGCCTGTTTGATGGCTTGTCGGAGGTCGTAGAGGGATTTCTTATAAGTGTGCCGCTTCTTGAAAGTGGTAGCTCTAGCCTTTAGCTCAGTGCGAATGTTTCCTGTAATCGGCATATGTACAGTGCCTTGCGAAAGTATTCGGCCCCCTTGAACTTTGCGACCTTTTGCCACATTTCAGGCTTCAAACATAAAGATATAAAACTGTATTTTTTTGTGAAGAATCAACAACAAGTGGGACACAATCATGAAGTGGAACGACATTTATTAGATATTTCAAACTTTTTTAACAAATCAAAAACTGAAAAATTGGGCGTGCAAAATTATTCAGCCCCTTTACTTTCAGTGCAGCAAACTCTCTCCAGAAGTTCAGTGAGGATCTCTGAATGATCCAATGTTGACCTAAATGACTAATGATGATAAATACAATCCACCTGTGTGTAATCAAGTCTCCGTATAAATGCACCTGCACTGTGATAGTCTCAGAGGTCCGTTAAAAGCGCAGAGAGCATCATGAAGAACAAGGAACACACCAGGCAGGTCCGAGATACTGTTGTGAAGAAGTTTAAAGCCGGATTTGGATACAAAAAGATTTCCCAAGCTTTAAACATCCCAAGGAGCACTGTGTAAGCGATAATATTGAATTGGAAGGAGTATCAGACCACTGCAAATCTACCAAGACCTGGCCGTCCCTCTAAACTTTCAGCTCATACAAGGAGAAGACTGATCAGAGATGCAGCCAAGAGGCCCATGATCACTCTGGATGAACTGCAGAGATCTACAGCTGAGGTGGGAGACTCTGTCCATAGGACAACAATCAGTCGTATATTGCACAAATCTGGCCTTTATGGAAGAGTGGCAAGAAGACATTTCTTAAAGATATCCATAAAAAGTGTCGTTTAAAGTTTGCCACAAGCCACCTGGGAGACACACCAAACATGTGGAAGAAGGTGCTCTGGTCAGATTAAACCAAAATTGAACTTTTTGGCAACAATGCAAAACGTTATGTTTGGCGTAAAAGCAACACAGCTCATCACCCTGAACACACCATCCCCACTGTCAAACATGGTGGTGGCAGCATCATGGTTTGGGCCTGCTTTTCTTCAGCAGGGACAGGGAAGATGGTTAAAATTGATGGGAAGATGGATGGAGCCAAATACAGGACCATTCTGGAAGAAAACCTGATGGAGTCTGCAAAAGACCTGAGACTGGGACGAAGATTTGTCTTCCAACAAGACAATGATCCAAAACATAAAGCAAAATCTACAATGGAATGGTTCAAAAATAAACATATCCAGGTGTTAGAATGGCCAAGTCAAAGTCCAGACCTGAATCCAATTGAGAATCTGTGGAAAGAACTGAAAACTGCTGTTCACAAATTATCTCCATCCAACCTCACTGAGCTCGAGCTGTTTTGCAAGGAGGAATGGGAAAACATTTCAGTCTCTCGATGTGCAAAACTGATATACATACCCCAAGCGACTTACAGCTGTAATCGCAGCAAAAGGTGGCACTACAAAGTATTAACTTAAGGGGGCTGAATAATTGTGCATGCCCAATTTTTCAGTTTTTGATTTGTTAAAAAAGTTTGAAATATCCAATAAATGTCGTTCCACTTCATGATTGTGTCCCACTTGTTGTTGATTCTTCACAAAAAAATACAGTTTTATATCTTTATGTTTGAAGCCTGAAATGTGGCAAAAGGTCGCAAAGTTCAAGGGGGCCGAATACTTTCGCAAGGCACTGTACATATGGTCACATTGTGGGGGCGTCGTCATAGTCATTGCACTTATTAATGAAGCCGGTGACTAATGTGGTAAACTCTTCAATGCCAGCGAATGAATCCCGGAACATATTCCAGTCTGTGAAAGTGAAACAGTCCTGTAGTTTAGCATCCGCTTCATCGGACCACTTCTGTATTGAGCGCCTCACTGGTACTTCTAATTAGAGTTTTTCTTGTAAGCACGAATCAGGAGGATAGACTTATGGTCAGATTTGCCAAATGGATGGTGAGGGAGAGCTTTGTATGCGTCTCTGTGTGTGGAGTAACGGTGATCTAGAATTTTCTTGCACAGGTGACATGCTGGTAGAAATTTGGTAAAACTGATTTCAGTTTCCCTGCATTAAAATCACTGCTAGGAGCGCCGCCTCTGGATGAGCATTTTCTTGTTTGCTTATGACCCTATTCAGCTCGTTGAGTACGGTTTTAGTGCCAGCATAGGTTTGTGGTGGTAAATAGCCACACAAACATGCGCACACACACACGCACACTCTCTGGAGGATCAACTCAGATGCTGTTTAATGATTTATCATGAGCCTTATTTTAGCTTGGGTCAAAGGATTTTTGATAAGGTATTGTTTTTGCGGCCGGCGGCACACGCTGGCTCTTTGTGAAAGAGGATAGTTCAATAAAGAGATGGAGCTGAGAGAGGGGAGAGGCTTACCGTGAAACATGACTAGCCCAATGAAAGCATGCAGAGAGGGGAGGGGTTCCCGTGTTGCCAACAGCTACGACTGGGTATCCAGTTGCACACTTATTTCATTCAGGGCCCTGTCATTCCTGCTGCCTGATGGTCACCCACCCACTCTGTAGAGGAATCACAGCACTGCCTGTTGGTCACCCACCCACTCTGTAGAGCAATCACAGCACTGCCTGTTGGTCACCCACCCTCTCTGTGGAGGAATCACAGAACTGCCTGTTGGTCACCCACCCACTCTGTAGAAGAATCACAGAACTGCCTGTTGGTCACCCATCCTCTCTGTGGAGGAATCACAGCACGGCCTGTTGGTCACCCACCCACTCTGTAGAAGAATCACAGAACTGCCTGATGGTCACCCACCCACCTTGTGGAGGAATCACAGCAAATAAAATAAAATAACATTTGTCACATGCTTCGTAAACAACAGGTGTAGACTGACAGTGAAATGCACTGGTGCTCTGAAAACATGACAACCATGCAAAACCTTCCGCATACCCGCGCAGGGCAGAACAGCTGGGCAGACAAACTTTTCCAAGCTCAATCAAACGTCTCTATAATGACATCCCAAACAATGCTTTGTTTGGTCACTCTGTGGACTACTGTGTGAATGGAGAGTCAGGGAGCTTAGACACTTTGTCTGGCAGTTCTTGTCATAAATATGTGAAAACTCCCTGAGTGTCTAGAGGTTTCCAGAAGGGAGCTTTCATTTATGTTGACTGCAGAGTGAAACCTACATGGCTGAGGGTGGGGACTTAGGAGGAGGCTATGACAGACTGTGACAGATCCCAGCACAGCAGCATCAGATCAGGGGGAGGAGGAAGAACACTGAGGACATCCTCACACCCAGGGCTCAGCTCAAATGAGTGCCTGACACAGAGCAGATTCATTCTCTGGCAGCTTGTCTGAAACTGGTTGAGCCAGATCAGAATCAGACAAATAAGGACAAGTCAACAACAGAGATAAGTATTTATCTTGTCAGGTCCGTTCTACAGCACTGGCTGTATTGAATCCATGGTGTGAGGCTGTCAGTTTGACGTGCTGTGGCTGAATGAGGCTTGACACCCGCTGCATGGTTAATTGAAATGGACTTAATTTCAACCTTGTGCTTTCATCATTATCTCACTAAGAGCTTGTCACTGAGAACTTGTCAGTGAGAACAGAGTGGCCCTGGCACACACACACTGCGTCTGTGTGTGTACATACTGTAGTACTGAGAGCTCAGACCGCAGAGCTCTTTCCATGAACCTCAGCTTCAGTGAGGATGCTCAGTCTGTCTCTCAGCACACACACAGGTCTTAATCAGATGACATGACACCATTTATTAATGACATCTTATCTTATTGCCTTCCGCTGGTTCACTGATCTGGCACTGACCACGCCTCTATAATTGTCATCACCGGCTAGCTGCACACGGTACGTTACACACTGTCATGTTTACCCACAAGACTGTGCGTCTCTCAACAAGAACTAGTAAGACCAGCTCAGTCCACTCCCATTCTACCATTAGACAATACACATCAGCAGCTCCAGGCTTCAGGTGATTGCGGAGGTTTCTCTCCATGCCAGTGCATCGAGGATAGTAAATTTCACAACAAAATTAATTCACAACAGACTATTAGAAACTATCAGTCTATTAGAAATATATAAACAACATTGCATGGCTAATGGATTTAACATGGATCTTAATATAAATGAGCAGTTTCATGAGGTATAAATCAAATGAATTTCAATGCGTCAGACTGGCTTTATAAACCCAAAGCATTGCCTTTGTGTGTAAAATCACAGATGGGACCCTGAATAAGGGTCAAAAACTCTTTTGAGCTTGTCCTTGCAGTCATGACAGGGTGGCATAAGACTGGTAAACACACACACACACACACACACACACACACACAGCTGTGCTCAGTTTTACGGCTCAGCCTGCACCTCCTCAGTAGGACAGAGACTTTATGTAAGGATACTGAAAAACAGCATTCATGCTGCCAAGTGATCCTAATCAGGTTTAATAAGCTCCTTCCTGGTGTCACTGCGGCCCCATTGTGAAGAGGGCTTTTAAAAAGTCTAATTAGAAACCCATAACCTTCCAACTCATGATTATATAAACAGAAATACTAAGGTAATTAAATGTTTGGAGGAATGACATATGTGGTGGAGTGGAGTGTGGACCAATTAAACAAATAATTGTATTATTTAACAAAATATTATTCAGACATTTTCAAAAACCAAGCAGGTGGCCTCCTGTGTGACGTGGCAGTCTGAGTCACTGCAGCCTCTTTAGCTTGGTGTGGCCTGGGCTCAGAGAGCATGCTGGGAGGTATCAGGATGTTACAGTACAGTAACAGTAGTCCTAGAGAAAACATTCAGTGAGAGGGACTAGAACACCTGTCACCTATCGCCACCAATCCAACTGTGAGACAAGTGTGACAAACGGAAAACACAGTTCCAACTGTGTGATATTGAAAATACAGCCATTTGTATGAGCTATACAGTATGCCTGTGTGTATGTGTCTCTGTCTATATGTGCTCAACACGTGTCCTCTGGTGTCCAGGTGGCAGAGAACCTGATCCAGAGAGACGGGGACTTCCTGATCCGGGACTCTCTGTCCAGCCCTGGGAACTACGTCCTGACCTGCCAGTGGAAGAACAGCCCGCAGCACTTCAAGATCAATAAGATGGTGGTGGCCATGAACGAGGCCTACTCTCGGGTGCAGTACCTGTTTGAGAAGGAGGGCTTCGACAGCGTGCCTGCCCTGGTGCGCTACTACGTGGGAAACAGGAAGCCAGTGACGGAGGTGGTGGGAGCCATCATCTTCCAGCCAATCAACAGGGCCTTGCCCCTGCGCTGCCTAGAGGAGAAGTATGGGGTGGCCTGTGTCCGTGTGGAGACCGGTCTGACCCTGCCCGAGAGGAAGAGCCAGACCTCCAAACGCCTGAGCCTCAACATCATGAACGGACACACCCAGGACCAAAGCCTTGGACGGGGGAACCTGCTTAGGTTAGTAGGCTATCTAAGGAGGTTCAGGGTTGTCTGCTCTTGACATGGTGAATTGCCAGTGTGTTACAATGGTACAATGGAGATGCTTTCCTGCAGCTGATTTATTACGGCATTAAAGTTCATTTTATTCTCCTCTGCACCCAGGAGCTTATATAGACACTGTACATTCCGTCATACAGGGGTCACTCCAAATGGAATTGGATCTGTATAATGTTCATGTATAGCCTGCCATGCAAACAACACATGTGCACTCCAAATTTGTCACACTAATGTGGGAGTCACAGAGATAAGTATACATCTACAATAAACCCTTCCTGAGGCAAAGTAAGTAAGGAGTGATGTTTAGCCTGGATGGAGAATACCAACCTCTGAGCACAATGCCAAGGCAAACCAGGACAAAAAATACCCCCTGAAATTACACAGTACCATTTTACATAAACACTGCGTCAATGTATCAGGTTTCAGTAGGGGTTAGTGGTGTGCCCAGTGGACGTGCCGCTGTTGGTAGCTAAAGGGCTCAGTCCAATTGACCTCTCTCTCTCTGTTTCTTTCTTTCTGTCTATCAGGAACAAAGACAAGTGTGGAAGCCAGCCGGCGTGTCTGAACCACGTTCAGGAGAGAAGGTTGCCTCTCAAAACCCACCAGTCAGAGAGCTTTCTTCCTCTAGGTAGGTACCTTCTCTCTCTCTCATATCCTGTTGTCAGAGGACTTACAGCCCCGACAAGCCTTCAAAACTTTGCTTTGTACCCTCAGCTCAGAAATGAGAATTGTGACATTAGCTAAGGATGGCGATAAATGTATTTCTGAAAGGATTACTGAGCAGATAAAAGTTGAAATGGAAATGGATAGATGTGCTTGATGTCTGAGTCTTTGGAATAAAAGACAGCAGCTCCACAGCCACACAACACAGACATGGCTCTAGCTGTATGTACTAGGCTGCAGTATGCAGGTTCAGGTAATGATGGTCCCCTCTCACTCCCCAGGCTCCAGGCCCCAGCCCCAGTCCCAGCTGATGGAGCATCAGCCTAGGTCCCAGTCTCCAGTGTTCAGGACGGGCAGTGAGCCGGCCCTCAGTCCCACTGTGCCAAGGAGGATGGCCTTTGAGACCCAGGCCGGAGAGGCCATCCGGGGCTCAGAAAGCCAGCTCTGCCCCAAGCCGCCCCCCAAGCCCAGCAAGGTGCCCGCCATGAGGATACCCCACTCCCCACACCTGCAGCCCCTGGCCCCTCTGGCCAGCCCAGCCCCAGGTCCCCCTGTTCCCCCACTGAAGCCCAAGAAGCAGCATCTGACCCAGGCTCTCCAGTCTCCCCAGCCCCGCAGCCCGGAGGTGAACTACTTTGAGCTGAGCCCCTGCAGCCCAGCGGATTGGGACAGGCTCCAGGCTCCAGGCTTGGGCCCCCAGCCTAACAACAACAATAATATAAACAGCTACGTAGAGAGGCTGAGGACAGAGGAGAATGAGAGGAGCAGCCATGGCTCCAAACTGGACCGCAGCTCCTACCACCATGCCATCGAAGCCCTGGAGAATGGCAGCGAAGAGGAGGAGGTGGAACAAGAGAGGAAAGGAGAGATGGATGAGATAGAGAAGACAGGGGAGGAGAAAGAGAGGAGCTTCCGGCGGCCGGTGTTGGAGACCGCGTCTACGTTCCGGCCGGGGGAGTTTGAATCCAGGCTACTGCCTGCAGAGAACAAACCCCTGGAGATGAGTGTGCTGAAGAGAGCCAAGGAACTGCTCGTTCAGAAAGACCACCACATCATTGCCAAGCACATCCTCATGGCAGACTGCCAGGTACTGCACTGTCCCACTACACCATTCCCAGATTACCCACAGGACATTCTCCACCGCACTAGGCCTACTGTATGTCTCAGCACTAAGGGCTGAATCCCAACTTGAGATCATAAAAGAAATGTCAGTGTACATCATTAATTAATATGAATGGGAGATTTGCAGGACAGTTTGTGTTTGCGTGATACATGTCTTATTCTTCAGAAGCATCTAATTTAGAGGCTGGACAGTCAGGCACACAGAGGGCATCAGAGACGACTGGCATTTCATTCATTTCCTCTCGTTGGTATTTTGCATTTCACAGACAGTCAGGTGCCTTATGTCTGTCTGGGAGTGGTACACTACACAAAGGGCCAAATGAAACCAGTAAATGTTATTTAGTTAGATGCACCAAAAATGCTCTGTAGCCAAACCCATGACTGGGTGTCTAGTCTTGAGGGAAACATCTTTATGTGGCTGTGGAATTCAATAAAGATGTCTCTGGTTTAATTCAGTCAGAAGGAACTCATAATCAATGACAGGATTTCCCCAAACGTGACCATTCTAAAACACTTCCATCCTCCTATAGCTTAACTAAACAATGTTCATGTACCTGACAGGTTGCTAGGGTACTTGGTGTCTCTGAGGAGGTGAAAGGTCAAATGGGTGTGTCCTCTGGTCTGGAGCTGGTGACCTTACCCCACGGCAGGCAGCTGCGTCGAGACCTGATGGAAAGGTAAACACACATACACACCCAAACCCACCTGACACACGCCTCAGGTGATAGGAACCCACATGTAGACACAAGGCACTCATGACTGAACTCTCCGTTGTGTAACTCAGGCACCACACCATGGCCATCGGGGTTGCCGTGGACATCCTGGGCTGCACAGGAAGTCTGGAGGAGCGAACCGCCACGCTGAACCGCATTATCATGGTGGCTCTAGAACTGAAGGACTCCATGGGGGACCTGTACGCCTTCTCCTCCATCATGAAAGCACTGGACATGCCTCAGGTACCCCACTCAATACAGCCAGACATGGTCCCCCAACCCCACCACATGTTCTGAGATGAGTATTTAAAGGCAGATGTCCCTAGGGATATTGTGATTGTGCTGTTTGTTTCCTAACATACCGTATGTATGCCCTTGACCACAGATCACACGATTAGACCACACCTGGACCATGCTGAGGAGGAAATACACTCAGACTGCCATCATATACGAGAAGTCTCTCAAGCCCTTTTACAAGGGGCTGTATGAAGGAACAGGTAAGCACTTCAATAGAGCCTCCTTGGTGCTCTTACTGAGCTTAAGTGCAGTTGTAGTCTCTGACCGTGTCCCTGTGTGTGTGTGTAGTGGACATGCCCCTGACTGGCACCACGGTGCCCCTACTAATGCCCCTGCTCATCTTGATGGAGCGCCCGGCGGTGGCGTTCGAGGGCATGGAACTGTGGGAGAGCAACGACCAGGGCTGTGAGATCATGCTGCGTCACCTAGAGGAGGCCCGCAGCGTGGCACACAATGCTGACTCATACACCGCCAACACTGAACACATCCTGAAAGGTAATACACTCCACACCTTCTGCTAGATAGTGCTCACAGCTGTTAACATTATTTGTTAAACAAATGCTCTTGTCCAAAATGTCACAGCTTTTCCCATAGTGCCCGAGATTGCTTAAGACACTATAACAGATGCATGACTAAGCTGGTATGATGTGCTACAAGGCTAACGATAATTTATTCCTCTTTCTGTGTGCAGACTTCCAGGCTGACGAGGACCTGCTGGAGATCTTTAAAACAGACTTTCAGCTGCGTCTGCTGTGGGGCAGCAGAGGGGCGGCCGTCAACCAGACGGAGAGATACGACAAGTTCACGCTCATCCTAACTGCTTTGTCCAGAAAGCTGGAGCCAGCGGTCAAACACACAGAACTCTAAACCGAGCCTGTAGTAAACAGACTGTATTAGTGAACACTGGTGGGTTGTAAAAGGACCTTCAGGCTGGTTAAGAGAGAGGACAAACTGTGCCCGAGGAAGAGGGTTGCATAGCGAGACTACTGTGATTTCCCAACCTGCCCAAAGGAGGGAGAGTGTCTGAGATCCAGTTGGAACTCTTCTCTGGCAGTGGCAGGATATTGAGTGTGTTCTTATGAAGGGGAAATATTTCCCTCAGTAATGCAGGAGGGGGGTAGCCTGGTCCAAGATCTGTTTGTGCTCCTGCCTACTCCATTGCTGTCATTGTCAAGCCAATGGAATGACAATGAGTGGAAGGGAGTTGGCATGATAGCAAAAACAGATCTGCACCATATACATGGAGTGTACAAAACATTAAGGACACCTGCTCTTTCCATGACAGACGAACCATGTGAATCCAGGTGAAAGCTATGATCCCTTATTGATGTCACTTCAACCAGTGTAGATGAAGGGGAGGAGACAGGTTCAAGGATTTTTAAGCCTCAAGACATGGATTGTGTAGGTGTGCTATTCAGAGGGTTAATGGGCAAGACCAAAAATAAGTGCCTTTGAACAGGGTAATGGTATTAGGTGCCATGCGCACCGGTTTGTGCGTGTCAAGAACTGAAACTCTGCTGGGTTTTTCACAATTCTTCAGTTTCCCGTGTGCATCAAGAATGGTCCACCACCCAAAGGACATCCAGCCAACTTGACACAACTGTGGAAAACATTGGAGTCGACATGGGCCGGCATCCTTGTGGAACACTCTCGACACCTTGTAGAGTCCTGATGAATTGAGGCTGTTCTGAGGGCGAAAGGGGGTGCAGCGCAATGTTAGGCAGGTGTTCCTAATGTTTTCTACGCTCAGTGTATGTGCAGCGGTAGTCATCCTAGTGGATGTGGCAGAGAGGAGAACACACTGACCGCACGGAGACCAAGAGGAGGACCCAAGAAGACTTTCTGAAAGAAATGGGTGTATGAATGTATCCCTAAAGTAGGGACTGAGATGTAACACCCTTGTTATAAGGGTTCAACAAATGACAGAGGACATGAAATGATGAAACAGAAGTAAAGGACGACGTTTGGTCGCTATACAAGAGGCAGTTACCGTATATGGTCTAAAATACTATGGAATATATACTGCATGTACATTAACTAGTTCTTCAACTGTCTGCTTCATGTTCAATGTTCCTCAGATGTCGCGGTATACGAGTTCATCTGGATAATCCTGAATGGTAAAAGGTGTACATATTTAATGTGAGCATGTGAATGCTAAACAGTGTAATATATTTCCCTCTTAAATATTATTGACCTGTAAATAGCTGCTTATTCATTGTAATATCTTGATATGAACTCGTGGTAAGAAATAGACAAAGAAATGACATGCAGGTGTCTGAGTAGCAACTTCAGAACACATTCGTTTCAACATACGTATTGTGATTTAAAAAAAGTTGATTTAAAGTAGGAAAGTCAGTTAAGAACAAATTCTTATTTAAAATGACGGCTTCCCAAAAGGCCTCATGAGGGGACGGGGACTGGGACACACATCACGATGAGACAACACAACACTACATAAAGAGAGACCTAAAGACAACAACATAGCATGGCAGCAACACATGACAACACAACATGCCAGCAGCACAAAAACATGGTACAAACATTATTGGGCAGACAAACGCACAAAAGGGCAAGAAGGTAGACGAAAGTTTTCAGTCGCAGCGAACTGAAAAGACGAGTGACCCAGGGATGTGTGTGCTTTTTGGGACCTTTTACTGACAAGAATGGGTGTTGTATGTGGAGGATGAGGGCTGCAGTAGATGTCTCGGATCGGGGGGAGTGAAGCCTAAGAGGGTTTTATAAAGAAGCATCAACCAGAGGGTTTTGCGACGGGTATACAGAGGTGTTAATGAAGTCTTCAAAAAGATGCCAATGTTTGTTCATGTGTTTGTTTATTAGAACAATTTGAGAGAACAGATTTTTTTCCCACACAAAGTGTCTCACAACATTAAAAGTAAAAAGATGTGCACAACATGAAGAAATAGAAGTACTGCAATTGGTTATTACAATATATGTTAAAATAAGACAACAGCGACATTCTCATATCTACTTTTCTGTCATTAGATGAATTTGCCACCAGAAGCGTGAATATTACTGAGTCTTAAAACTTATTGTTAAGTTTTGCATAATGATCAGAACTACAGCATAATGGATATGATTTAGCTCAGTTTCAGTCCAAAATGAAAATCCCTTCATGGCATAACATTTGGTTAAGGATGCTAGTGAGAAACCTACATATCCAGCATCAAAAAGGGTCATCACTGAAGGCCACTTGCACTGTGGTGCCAACAATCCGGTCCAGCACCGTTTTAGGCAATTAGAGACAAGCGTGTCAAAATCCTTGTTATTACTGATGGAGGATAGCCAGACACACACTGCAGACATGAATGGGTTAACGCACTTCATATTAAAAAAACAACTACTTACACATTAACAACTTAAACCTTGACTTGCTCTTCTGATTTTGATCAACAATTACATGTCCATCAGGGATTTAACCAGTATTACTATATCGGTTGATATTGTAGAGTAGGGTCAAGGGTCAATACATGAATAGGCCTACAATAGAGGCAGGTAGCCAATATACAGCGCTTAAATATTTGCTGTGAACTCCAGATATGTTGAGTCAAGCATGTACCTTCATGCTCCTCGGTAAGCTACTGAAAGGAATGTCTTTCCCCCAGTTCTGATTTCTGATAACATACACCAGTTCAACAAAAAAGGAGTGAACATTCAAATGAGCTCATCCAGGCGACGGAATGACATGATAAACTAAACAGAATCGCAGGGTGTATATAACCTGCACTGTTCCATTTTAAAAACAGCATTATCTGTGATAGTTAGTGCACATTCATCAAGGAAGAAGATCTGTTCCTCCATTGGATGTCTAAGACCTAGGGTTGTCTCTAGGAAGTTGAGAGAGATGCAGTTCAAGTAAGATGAACATATGGTATAACTTTCACAGCTTTTAAGTAATTATTAGGAACTAAATCACTGATCGTATTAGCATTTCAAAGTGGGACCACCAAATGAACTGCAAAAAGGGGAATATTACATCCTGCCAGGGTAAAACCCTGTGTCAGTCTGATAAAAGCTACATCTTTTGTTTTAAGCAACATGGGTGATCATGGTGATCTCTCACCATGTCAATTATGTTCATACTAATTAAAAAGGGAATCATGCAAGTTAAATTCACTTCCAAATTAATTGAATTAAAAATGGTTAGGACTAGGAGTATCAAAAGCAGTAAATTCCTATATTTTGTGGTAGTTCTGAACTCTACACCTCCTATAATAACAGTGGTCACAGCTGTCTCACTTTACATTTGTACAAAAGGTAGCATACAGAGTCCATTTCATTCATTCATTGATATTTCATTAAAAATGCTATAGGGCAAAAGTGCATCATATCCCTTCATAAGGATGTTCTGACAAACAATGCATGGTTACTATGAGCTAACGGTACGACTGATTAAAACCCTATAAAAAGTCACCATAAAAACACATTCAGTATGAAATAAAAGAGATGTTAATACAATTCAGTAATACAATTAACTACATATATACATACAGGTATATGTATACATATGTTAATATATGTATCATCACAATCAGAAATATAATATGCGCTTGAAAGAGGAACGTTAAGGTAATGCAACACTCATTCGTGTGGAGATGGCAGCACACCGAGGCCCCAGGATGCTCCACGGAGACAGAGGAGGAGAGACGTGGCGGTCAGGCCCAAGAGCAGCACCACAGCAAGCCAGCGTAGACCGAGTCGGTTGGAGTCCTTGCGTGCAGCAGAGAGTAATGGAAGAGCACTCAGTGGGTCCATCCTCTCTCTCAGATATTATTAAGGAAAATAATGCATGGAGTGTTGTTGTTGGATGGCCTTTGTAGTTTGTTTTAGCTCAGCCTCCAGGTTTCCTGGCCTGAGCTTGAGTGGTGACTGACTGGCGAGGGAGGAAGGCCCTCTGCTGGTGTGCTGATGTCACTGCACTACCCCACCAGCCTTCCGCTTGTCTGGTGCTGGTGCAGGGCGGAGTGAGGAGGGGGTAGTGTGATGGGCAAGCCGGCTGTCTGTGACTAGTGTAATCCTACACTGACCTGAGTGACTGAATGCGGTGCCACGAGTTACTGAACAACACCATGACAGAGATGACATTCAACACACACACGCACTAGCACGATGAGAACAATTCCATCAACACAGTTAGAACAAAAACAAGGCACACAAAAAACTAAACGTGGAAGAATGAAGAAGACATACAGGAAGATTAGAAGTGAATGAATGGGCGGCGGGAGCGACCACAGAGTTACATCCAAGCCAGTCATCATGGCCAGTCCTGTATGAAGGAATGACAGTTCATGTTACAGACATGCTGAAGCGCGTTAAGGTAAGGCGACCACAGGAGAGTGGCACAGTCAGGCAGGCATTCCCAACAATAGAATGACAATGCAACAACAAGACTGGCTGTTAGTGCTGGACGTTATCTGAGGAACAGAAATACAGAGGTGAGTAGTAGTGTAGTAGTAGTGTAGTAGTAGTGTAGTTCTCTCATTATAAATGATGATGTTGTAAGCTGCTAGCTCTAAGACCCCTCCCCGGTCCCGGATTCTGCTGTTATGCTGCAGTCGGATGGTTACTCTGTGCTGTGTCTAGGCAGACACAGTCTAGGAAGACTGCTCCCCTCCTACAGAGGCATAGCTACTATCCCAAGAGTCTCTGCTGCTATGGAATCATGTTAATGGCCATGGACGTGTGCATGCAAACATGCAACCTGCCAAGCCTTTCCCCTCCCCTGTTCTGCCCACCCAGAACAGACTCAGCATGTACCCTCCACCAAAGACCTCGCCACACTGCTCCCCTCAGGAATCTGCAGTCCAATAGGAGAGAGAGAGAGGAGAGGAGTTACTGTACCGACCCGGCTACAGAGCATCGACACCTGCCACCACCCACACCACTAGGACAGAGACAGTACAACTGTGTAATATAGTCCTGACCACCAGAGGGTGCCATTGTTGTGACACACACACAAAGAGAGACAGAGTGTACGATTATCTTAAAGAGTAGTACGGTAGTGGGAGGCATGAGTCATATAGGCACAAAACAAGCCAGTCCTTACCAGGACTGTTTAACTCCATTCCTGTCTTAAATAGGTGGAGCAGATCACTTCACATATGAGACTCACAACAGATAACACATATAAGACCATACAAAAGTAAAACAGGTAAGTTTCTTTTTCTATTTTCCAAATCTGTCACCACTGACAACTAAAAACCAGTAGAGCATTACAACATCTCCTTCTAAAAACAAAAGACACATGAACTAAAAACAAACATAACACAAATCACTTCTGAAATATTAAATACAATAATCTGCCTTAAGTGGGGGAGGAGTCCCCTTGCCACAGCGGGGCTATGGATACGTCCTCATACAGACACACATGGCTTAATTCATTGGTACAGAGCTCCTGTACAGGGAGGTCACTACACTACCAGGATGTCTGTTGTGTTTGTTTGTCGTGAGCTCACACAGTGAACAAAGAAGAGGGGCTGCTGTTCTGACCAGCAATCCCCAGAGGAGGAAGAGGGGATATGATATAGGAGTCCATGCAGGTGGTCAGATCAGATGTAGGTGACTGCACCTTTGCTGTTCTTCTCCATGGCGATCTCCACGTAGGACGTGGGCACATAGCCCTCCTCTCCGCTCTGCTTCCTGGCTCGCGTCCAGCCGTCACCCTTGTCCTCCTCGATGATGTACAGCACCTCGTTCTCCTTCATCAACAGCGTTCCCTCGTTCTGACCTGGGGGTCAACAGCACAACACAACAGAGGCATACTGTTTGCACACAGGGAAAGAATCACACTGTACAGGAATAGCGCGTCACATTTCATATTCACGCAAATACTAAATACTGCTCCACTAGTCAGAACGCCCACCACTATTACTGTCACTACACACAGTGAGCCCGTGAAATGCAGAGAGCATCACTGGCTCTGCTGTGCTGTACCGTTAAAGGAGTAGAGTGCTTTGCAGTGGCCAATGACTGGGAGCGGGTCGTCATCGTCAAACTCATCATCAAACTCGTCTGGCTGGTGGGCCTGTCGGGGGTCTGGCTGGTGAGGGGGGCTGCGGTGCTCCTGGTTGGGGACGTCGGTGTAACTGCCCTCAGGGCTGGATGAAGAGAGGAGGAGAAGAGAGGATGAAGAGAAGGGAAGGATGAGAGAGTCAGTTCCATCTCAGCCACTCAGGTTTAGATGGGTGAACTCATGATAACCTTGAAGAAGGCACTATGATGCCAAAACGTTGGTGGTTTACCCAATAAATTACAGGAAGATTTTAACTGAGTACCAAACATTAGAAACACTTTCCTAATATTGAGTTGCACCCCCTTTGCCCTCAGAACAGCCTAAATTCATCAGGATTACAAAGTGTTTAAAGGGTTCCACAGGGCCGGATGTCCTTTGGGTGGTGGACCATTCTTGATACAGACAGGAAACGGTTGAGTGTGAAAAACCCAGTAGCATTGCATTTCTTGACACGCTATAACCGGTGTCACGACGTGGCCTTTTGAGGGTGTATACCGTGGCTCCTACCTTCTCTCTCACTCTCCCCACCACAAGTTTTATGACTTTAAGACAGGTCATAAATACCTGGTAGAAAGAGCTTCTCTTCATTGAAAACTCCTAATCCCCAAAATGGGAGAACTAAACAATATTGATATTTTTGAGAATGTGGGAATTGTCCGTGGACACTAAAGGGATAGTCATGCTGAGTGTGTTTCATTTGGTGATCTCATGAAGGACAGGAAACACAAATAACTGTATCTCTTAAAAGTGTAAATTTCCCAGCTGTCAGGTTTATATCTAAATATTGTGAAACGTATGTGATTAAACATAAAACTATTTGTGAAAATATGTAATGTGATGTTAACCTTCTAAATTAGAAAATATGGGTTTGCATATAAAAAAGTTAACCAGGTCAGTAAGCAGGCCCACGTGAGCATAGACATTATGTCGGCGTCATGGATCGCCCTTTTCTCTGAAGTGTATAAAACCCATTCCTACGAAACATACATTAAGTAAGAGAACGCCGAGACAGAGTCCCCACGTTGGAATGGCTACAATTCTATAGGCCACAGAGACCATACAGCTGTAGTTTTGGCTACATGGCTGGAAATGGTTAAACTCGAGACTATCGATCACTACAGAATAAGAGCAAATTCTAGACGACACAAATTACTAGTCTGCAGCTAGAAATACCGACAACCTCCGAAGCATCTATCCTATGAGAACATTTCCAAATGGTACTCTGAAGTATCCAATCCAACCAACTACAAAAGACATTGTGACATTGTTAACCAGAGACTGATGAACTCTACAGGACGATTGAGGATTTCAAAAGAGAAAACAACAACGACATAACCCTGAAGAGTTATATTCGGAAAATTATAACGTTGTAATCAACATTTTTGGTGGTGCCCCGACTTCCTAGTTAATGTTTACATGATTAGTTTAATCACGTAATAATTAAAGCTAGAGAACTGATTTGACATAGATAAGTCTTCACATTTAATGATAGTCCAGACACGACCCCAGTGTGCCTTGCACCTACTGCCACACCCTGTTCAAAGGCACTTCAATTAATCTTGTCCATTTACCCTTTTTATGGCACACATACACAATCCATGTCTTGATTGTCTCAAGGTTGAAAAATCCTTCTTTAACATGTCTCCTCCCCTTCTTCTACACTGATATAAGTGGATTTAACAGGTACCTCTACTAACCTTTTTGGGTGTGTGCCAGCTCAAGCTTTTCACCGAACTTTCGGTGAGTTGCACGCTGTAGGATTCTGCTCCAGTCAGTCTGTGACTGAGTCATGTTCCTTTACAGAAAATGATTACGACACCACCCATGTTAAGTATTCTAAGACAGACATAACTAGAATGTGTGTCATTCTATATCTATACAAAGACATCTGGTGAATGTGGATCTTTTTAACGCTATGGCCTATTGGCACCCGTTTCACTACAATGACTCCCTACTACGCATGATAGGATCTATACCACTCCTCGTGTGTTTGTGTGCCCTCTGACCTCTCTCTGCCGTGGGGGGCGTGATGGTTGACATCAGCACTGGGTCTTCGGTCTCCTCTGGTGCTCACTTTCCCCTCCACCTCCGACAGCCAGCTCTGAGTATGAGAGAGTGAGAGTGAGAGAGGAAATTAACAACGGGAGAATCCGTCATAGAACAGTCATACTGCTGTTCACAACCCCACGGTGGATACACTCATTCCTTTCCTTGATATGCCATCATTCAGCCAGTCTTTCAATATAGTGTAGTAGATGGAACCCCCTGAAGATCCAAGCAGCCATCAGAGCATGTGAACAGAGTTGAGCGGTGGGGAAACCTGCTCATCATTCATGGAGCGGTGCTGGTGCTCATCATTCATGGAGCGGTGCTGGTGCTCATCATTCATGGAGCGGTGCTGGTGCTCATCATTCATGGAGCGGTGCTGGTGCTCATCATTCATGGAGCGGTGCTGGTGCTCATCATTCATGGAGCGGTGCTGGTGCTCATCATTCATGGAGCGGTGCTGGTGCTCATCATTCATGGAGCGGTGCTGGTGCTCATCATTCATGGAGCGGTGCTGGTGCTCATCATTCATGGAGCGGTGCTGGTGCTCATCATTCATGGAGCGGTGCTGGTGCTCATCATTCATGGAGCGGTGCTGGTGCTCATCATTCATGGAGCGGTGCTGGTGCTCATCAT
The DNA here is from genome assembly GCF_013265735.2 of Oncorhynchus mykiss. Lineage (NCBI taxonomy): Eukaryota > Metazoa > Chordata > Actinopteri > Salmoniformes > Salmonidae > Oncorhynchus > Oncorhynchus mykiss. The sequence goes on along the minus strand of NC_048569.1, from coordinate 68,046,001 downwards.
TCATGGAGGGGTGCTGGTGCTGCTCCACGTCCTTTCCAACCGCTCCTCTCACAGGATAAAACAAAACAAACTTCCGCTCCAAACGTGCTCCATTCATTAAAATCACAATTGAAACAACACCCATCTATCACCCATCTGTGACGACATGGACCTACCATTTGGTTTTGAAGTATTGAAACCAAACCATAAGATTTGAATGAAAAGTATTTGAATAAACATGAAAAGGTGACTGTAAGAAGCGCTCATCATTTCAAATAGGCTACATGTCATATTAAACAGCATAAAAACACTGAACGGGTCCGGAGCAGACAGGTAGCCTAAGAAGGAAATGTATTATTTAGGCTAGAATATTTCAAGGCTATAGCCTACAAAGGAATACATTGTGAAGCATTTGCGAGTGTGAAACAATAGGCTGGCAGGGACATAAAGCGCTCAGCAGTTAAACGTTTTGTCGTATTAAATCAGTGGGGTCTAGAAATTGCACATTTAGGCTGTGACTTACGTAGAATGAAACACAAATTAAACTAAAAATGCCTTATAACTGACAGTGCCTTTGATTTGATTTTTAGAAACACGAGTTTGACCAGTGTGTGGCTTCAGGCTCATACGATGGTGCCTGGAGAGCAGGCCACCAGCGGAGAATATCCTCACCGTGCTTGCAGAGCCACTGGGGATGCTAAACACCCTTTTGTCCACTCTTGCCAGGCTGAGCAGAGATGCAGAGTTGCTTTTTTTTTTCTATAGGTAGGTCTAAAGGGTTTTAGGCAAAATAACCCAATCAAAAACAGAAAGCTCCTTGAAATTGGGAATATGCCAGGCCTATTGGGCCAAATTCAATTATGGCCTATTGTATAGATAATTTTTGTTCTCTTAACTAAACTTTTAAGTGATCTTATTCTTAGTGTATAAATACTTTGCTACAGTGACACAGTTATCTACCCACCTCGTTCCTTTCTTTTAACATGTGCACGTAGTAAGTACACCATCATGCTTTTGGGATATGTGTCTTTTCAGATTCCACAATGATTCTTTAGTTCATCGCCACACTCCCTCTCTTGCTCTATCCTCCTCATCTTTGTAAGTCACCTTGATTTTGTGTGTTTTATCAGTTTCTTTATGAAAATATTTAGCATACTTGATGACAGTAGCTAAAGCAAGGGGATAGCAGCACACAAGTAGACTACAAATGCATGCTGGGACGGGCATGCCCTGAGCTCGTGAAGTGAGCGGTACTGGAGCGGGCGAGAAGGCTGACGCTCCAGCCTTCGGGAATCTAGTTCCGCGCTCCAGTCAAATTGGGCACGCTCCGCTCACATACTGTACTCTGGCAGTCATATCCTGTTCTACTCAGTGTGCTGTTGACAAAGAGAAGCAGTGTATATAGTCATCCCCCAGAGGGGGCTAACTCCACACTGTAAACCTCAGCCCAGTCACCATGTCTCCAGATGTGCTGTGAAGGCTCCCCTCCATTCCCCTACCCTCTGCTCTCTGGTTGGGGCTCCAGGGCTCTTGGCTGGGAAGACCTACCTCATTCTTGTGGATCTCAGAGCGCAGTTTCTCCATGTTGCACATGGTCTCTGATATCTTGGGCTGGAGACTCTGGGGGTCGCCCATCTGAGGGTTCTTCTCATACACATCCTTCATCTTGTTCAGTGCATCTCTGGATACACAGTTACAATGGGAAAACATTGTACGCAAACAATTTAACAAATGGCACTGAAATACTAATGGAGCAGAAACATGGGCAATATATAAGATAGAATGCAGCGTTAAAGTGTTCCAATGGCCTACCTTTGGTCCACCTCTTTCTGTAGTTCTTTGCTGAGCTCGTCTATCCGAGCCTGGAGCCTCTTGCGTCTCTGTTCAGGAGGCAGATGGCTGAAGTCCTCCAGTGATGGAGCCTGAAATCACATCAGTATACTGTCTAGTCAAAATGACAGTCACTCATGGGCTCTAGAAACCTTTCCACAGCAAGAACCAAGAGAATGACAGTAGGAGAGACCAGGGAAAGAATAGTTTTGAAAACCTCACTCAAGAACTGTCTGTAACACTAGACATGTGCTATAGAACTCCACTAGATGGGACAAATATGCACAACTAGCTCTGGCAGTGGAGACATCACACCACTGACCACGGTGTTAAAAAAGGCCAATAGAAAAAAAGACCCCCAAAAAAGGTTGTCAACATGTATGTGGCTCATGTAGGTTACCATGGTACCTAACCGCACAGCATCAAACTATCACAAGGGTGTGGCTATTTTCTGTTTGGAACAAAGTTACCCAAAAACGTTAAGGACAGAAGTAGGCACAATCTGATGAGCATGTTTAGTGTCTCAATCTGGGTGAAGTTATACTTGTCACAATGTTACATAATCGGTGTTATTTATATTCAGTGATTGAATGATTCTGCACATAATGTGTTGTATCATGTATCGGAAAGGCTATCCTCCAAGGAGAATACACTGTTCTCAAGGTATACTAAAAACCAGTTGACATTTTAAAAGCCCCTTCTAGATGATGCGATGCAATTTTGAGCACAGAGAGAGGGTTGTTTCCAGGAAGTCTGTCTCTTTACTGCAGACACACCATGAATCACCTCAGCCATCCATTAAGGAAATTAAACCAGGTCCTTCAGCCAGAAACCAATGAGACACACAGGGGTGACACACAATCAATGGTCTGGTCCGGTAATACTACCTTGTGTCATTCATTAGACTGTGTAGCCATCATACAGTATATTGGGTGGCGCATGACGAGGTACAATACAGTTAACCTTCATGTCACATCGACATGTCACCCCCACCACCCCATCCATATACCACCTACAGTTTCAATATCGCTTCCTACAATTCACCACTACCACCCCATCCATATACCACCTACAGTTTCAATATCGCTTCCTACATTTCACCCCCACCACCCCATCCATATACCACCTACAGTTTCAATATCACTTCCTACATTTCACCACTACCACCCCATCCATATACCACCTACAGTTTCAATATCACTTCCTACATTTCACCACTACCACCCCATCCATATACCACCTACAGTTTCAATATCGCTTCCTACATTTCACCCCCACCACCCCATCCATATACCACCTACAGTTTCAATATCACTTCCTACATTTCACCACTACCACCCCATCCATATACCACCTACAGTTTCAATATCACTTCCTACATTTCACCACTACCACCCCATCCATATACCACCTACAGTTTCAATATCGCTTCCTACATTTCACCCCCACCACCCCATCCATATACCACCTACAGTTTCAATATCACTTCCTACAATTCACACTAGACACAGACTCAATCATGACATCTGAATCCTGTGATTTCAACATACCCCTGATCCTAACTAGTGAAAAACAACCTGATTAAACATCAGAGAAGAGGTGAGAAGAAAGAGAGAGAGAGAAAGAGAGAGAGAAAGAAAGAGAAAGAGAGAAAGGTAAATCACTGCAAACCCAAACACATTGACATGCTCTTAGTCTTACCCTTCGTTTAAGACCCCTGAAAGACGCTATCCTGGGTTTGACCGTTCTCATTTCAGACAGACAGAAAGCTATGGGGTCACTGGCAAATATAGGAAATAGACTTGGAGCATATTGTAATGTTGTAATGATTGAACAGAAACTCATGGTGTTGTTTCTATATAAAAGTGATTATCAAGCCTTTTTTTTTTTTTTTTTTTTTTTTTTTGCCTTCACCTCCCTTCTCACCTCATTTGCTCACATTGTATATAGACTTGTTTATACTTTATTATTGACTGTATGTTTGTTTTACTCCATGTGTAACTCTGTGTTGTTGTATCTGTCGAACTGCTTTGCTTTATCTTGGCCAGGTCGCAATTGTAAATGAGAACTTGTTCTCAACTTGCCTACCTGGTTAAATAAAGGTAAAATAAAAATAAAATAAATAAATAAAGTGGTTCAACATATTATCCCACAAAACACATCTCAGCAGGAGAAACTCCAGTTAAGCAAGATGACATTTGAGAGAACCTCAGGTGAGAGACAACAATGGACAAAACAAGAGCAGGCAAATCAGAGGCAATATGAGCACCAACACCTCCTTCAACGGACTAAAGTCATCTGAAAAACACAAACCCCCCAAAAGTTATAGATTAACAGAGAGACAATTTGGCCTTTGGTAGGTCAAAGTGTAGTGACTGATGTTATGGAGTAGAAAATGTTAGATCTAGGTGACTGTTACAAAACCCAGTTACCGTAAGTCAACAGAAAGGGTGTTAGCCGACGATTGTATAAACCTACCAGTGCACTCTGTTATGACAGAAAAACATAGAAAGATAAATACAAGTTATTTAACACTGAAACAATGAGAGAATGTGTTAGTATTAAGTGATGACAGATCTCTCACCTTCGGCTTTTTCCCAAAGAGCCACAGTTTGTTCTTGGCTGTTTTGCTGATGGAGTGTTTGGGGTCTGGCTTGACCCCCCCCTCATTCTTGGGGGTGCTGATGGTGTTGTCTGAGCCTGTCCGGGAGAGGTTCTGACTATAGTCCTCAAACGGGTAGTCCCCTGGAGGCTCAAAGCCTGACTTAAACGACTCCACTACAATCGCTGAGTCCTGTAAGAAAGAAAGAAGAGAAAGAAGAGAAAGAAAGAAGAGAAAGAAGAGAAAGAATGATAGTGAACATTAAACATTACCAACTGACATTTCTTTAAAATGATGTTTTCTGGGATATCATGACAGCAGTGTACTCCACAGCCCAGCCCCTGGTAGAAACCACACGTTGAGTGCATAAATAAGAAGCAAATGAAAACATGTCACACAGAGTGGGGAGCAGCTCTGCTCAGCTGCCTCCAGCAGCAGCAACAGCCTGTAGGCCTGTGGGTGGGGAGGAGAGAGGAGAGTGCCAGTACCAGTCATGCCACACAAACACTGGTGGAGGCTGAGGCCAGAGGCTGGCTTTAATAGAGCCCAGGGAGCAATTGCCTCACCACTGGCCTGGCTGCTGGGTGGATGACTAACTACTGGTCCTGGTCCTGCTCCACCCATGCCACGTGCTGCCTCCGCTCCGTGCACTGTGGTAAAGGATAGTCTGGTGTACACCCTACCTCAAACTATAGAGCACAATGCTATATAATGCAGGTGTACCATCCTCCAGACCCACCTTGCGTTGGTCCACAGCCTTGGCCGCAGTCACCATACCCTCCAGACACTTTGAGATAATGGGGACGACTCTGCGCTCCACGTCGGCAAAGCTCCGGTACGTCTCTCCCAGCTTCACTGTCCGCCTCTCGTCCATGTCCTGCAGGTTCTGGAGAGGTCGGAAAACACACAATGATCTCTGACCTTCTGGTTTCCTGTTAGGCAATCCGAGCTCAGATTTCCATCTGTCAGGCCAATAGGGGACAAGAGAGAAGTTGAAGCCTGGAGAAGAATGGCTGACTGTGGCTTACCTTGAATATCTGTGGAATGGCCACGTTGAAATGTTTCCACTGTTCCCCGTTAAAGTTCTGCAGCTGAGCAGCGTACTCGTTCTTACTCTCGTCTGCCGAGTGTGTGCGCAGGTACAACTGGGACTTTGCCTGCAGTGGATAAGAGGGAGAATTCAGGACCACTCAATATAGACAGCAAATCCCAACCTCTGAGGTGTATGAGTGTAGGTAGTGTACATGTCATGTCTCAAGCCAGGTCAGGACTTACCTTTTCTACCTCTGACTTGGTGGCGTTGATGTCGTTGTCTAACCGGTCATAGCTGATCTGTGATTTCTCTGCCTCCTTGCACTCCCGCTCAAACTTTTTCTTACTCTAACAAAGTCAAATGGGAGATTGAGATTACTAGAAGACCAGTTGACCTCTTCTCAAAACCCGAGAGTCAATCCGGCAACTCTGTCCCATTTCTACAGGCCATAGATGGGAGAGCAAAACACTTATCATGCCAGGGTATTAGCAAGATAACTTTGTAAGGATAAAATGAGAGAGAGAGATCCATGCTGTGAGCCCCTTAGATAGCAGTGGTTAAACAGGCAGCAGTGATAACTAAAAAACTAAAAATAAATATATCCTTTCTTCCTGCCAGAACATCTGTGTTGCATTACGTGACAAAGAGGAATACCTAAGGCATTACAACACTGCCATTCTCAATCTGAGACTCAGCTGTAGCTGGCTGCAATTATACAAGCCCTAAAAGCTGCAAAGATGATCGAGCCTCGGAGACTGAAAAGGCCTGAAATGCAGGAATGCTCCTCTCGTCAGTGTGTGTTTGTCCACTTGCTTTTTTTTATGCATGTATCTTCCTGTGTGAAATGTGTGTGAGTGTGTGTGCGCTGTGTAGGTAAGTGGAAATCCTCTAGGCCCTCTCTTGCATGCAGCCCAGCAGGACTAGGCGTCTGGCAGTCGGCGGAGGGGAGCAGGTCCCTGCTGGAGGTGTCACACCCTCCTTTCCCTGTCCCCTTTGCGCTTTGTGCCACCGTGGCCCTCCCTCCCTCTATCCCTCCCTTCTCTCACATTGTCCATCTGTTTCCAACACTGGTCCAGATACTGCTGGGCCTTCCTGCCCTCCTGGAGGTGCTGTAGAGTCAAAAAACACAAACAAACAACTCAACAAAGGAGGATCTCAATAAACACATGTATAATGCACTCACTACAGCGTAAACAAAATAACCAAACTGTACATAATGAAGGCATGTTCTACCAGGGAGTAGTGTACCACTACTAGCAAAGCCACTCACCTGTTTCCTCTCTGACTTGAGGTCCTGTGAATACCTCATCAGCTCTCCGTACACCTTGTGTCCCATCTCCTCGGCCACCACCTCCCTCTGCCCCGCGTAGTCATTCAGCTCGTTCAGGATGGAGTAGAATGACACGCACGACGAGAACCTGAACACAAAGGACAGGTCAGGGTACTCAACACTTCATCTAAGCATGGCCTCGGCCCTAGGGTACAGAAAACCAGGGTATTAGCAAGATAACTTTATTAGGATAGAATGAGAGAGAGAGATCCATGCTGTGAACCCCTTAGATAGCAGTGGTTAAGGCCACATCTACAATATGGGTCAAGTCTGGATTTAGGCTCTGAGTGTACCACACAGACAGAGGAGGACGCCTAGTGGGAGCTGGAAATCCAATAACACTGGCCTCGGTGTCGAGATTGACAACAAGCCCACCTCCGCCTTAAGGATGTTACCATCTCACTTTATTAGAATTCTCCCAAGCCTCCATCCCCCACACACATCCACAGAGGAAGGACCAAAGAAGGAGGGACTGTGACATATGGTATGTATCCCTTAGAGGGCCCCAGGAGCCCCACTCCCTCCCTCCAACCATCCTCTCCCTGTCCTGTTATAGCACCAGTGTTAGGAGTTAGGACACAGGGCCAAATGATGCAGGGATAATGTAATTCATTAGGGGGATGGTTTCAGAGAATTCAGAGGGTGTTGTCCCAACCATGGCCTGTCCTAAATATGTCCACTGTAAATATCAGTGCTGTTAGGCTGAGCCTAAATGCAGCTCTCCATCTCTCAATTTAAGGGCTTTATTGGCATGGGAAACATATGTCAAGTACAAAAGGGAAAATAAATAAACATAAGATGTATTTGTGCTCTTCACTGGTTGCCCTTTTCTTGTGGTAACAGGTCACACATCTTGCTGCTGTGATGGCACACAGGTGGTATTTCACCCAATAGATATGGTAGTTTATCAAAATTGGTTTGTTTTTTTCCCAAATTATTTGTGGATCTGTGTAATCCGAGGGAAATATGTCTCTCTAATATGGTCATACATTTGGCAGGAGGTTAGGAAGTGTAGCTCAGTTTCGACCTCATTTTGTGGGCATTGTGCAAGTAGCCTATCTTCTCTTGAGAGCCAGGTCTGCCTACAGCGGCCTCTCTCAATAGCAAGGCTATGCTCAGAGTCTGTACATAGTCAATGTTTTCCTTACGTTTGGGTCAGTGACAGTGGTCAGGTATTCTGCCACTGTGTACTCTCTGTTTAGGGCCAAACAGCATGCTAGTTCTCAGTTTTTTGTCAATTCTTTCCAATGTGTCAAGTAATTATCTTTTTGTTTTCTCATGATTTGGTTGGGTCTAATTATGTTACTGTCCTGGGGCTCTATTTGCATTTGTGAACAGAGCACCAGGACCAGCTTGCTCAGGGGGCTCTTCCCCAGGTTAATTTCTCTGTAGGTGATGGCTTTGTTATGGAATCGCTTCCTTTTAGGAGGTTGTAGAATTTAACAGCGCATTTCTGGATTTTGATAATTAGCGGATATCGGGCTAATTCTGCTCTGCATGCATTATTTGGTGTTTTATGTTGCACACAGAGGATATTTTAGCAGAATTCTGCATGCAGTCTCAATTGTATTTTTAGATCCAGATCATAATTGGTATGTCTAATTTTATGTTCCTTTTGATGACATAGGAGGCCCTTCTTGCCTTGTCTCTCAGATTGTTCACAGCTTTGTGGAAGTTACCTGTGGCGCTGATGTTTAGGCCGAGGTATGTATAGTTTGTGTGCTCTAGGTCAACGGTGTCTAGATATCATTTGTATTCATTTTTGGAACACCATTATTTTTGTCTTACTGAGATTCACTGTCACAGAATCTGTGCAGAAGATCTAAGTCCTACTTGGTTGAGGACAGAAGCACAAGATCATCAGCAAACAGTAGACATTTGACTTCAGATTCTTGTAGGGTGAGGCCAGGTGCTGCAGACTGTTCTAGTGCCCTCGCCAATTCGTTGCTATATAATGTTGGGCTTAAGCTGCATCCCTGTCACACACCACCCCCCCCCCCCCCCCCCCCCCGGCACTGTGGAAAGAAATGCCTACTCTGTTTTTTTTCCAATTTTGACCTCACACTTGTTGTTTGTGTACATGGATTTTATAATGTCGTTTGTTTTTCCCCAAACACCACTTTCCATCAATTTGTATAGCAGACCCTCATGCCAAATTGAGTCGAAAGCTTTTTTGAAATCAACAAAGCATGAGAAGACTTTGTTTTGATTTGCTTGTTTGTCAATTAGGGTGTACAGGGTGAATACGTGGTCTGTCGTACAGTAATTTTGTAAAAAGCCAATTTGATATTTGCTCAGTACATTGTTTTCACTGAGGGAATGTACGAGTCCGCTGTTAATGATAATGCAGAGCAATTCCCCAAGGTTGCTGTTGACGCATATCCCCCCGGTAGATCTGGGGGTCAAATGTGTCAACCCTTTTGTGGATTGGGGTGATCAGTCCTTGGTTCCAAATACTGTGGAAGATGACAGAGCTGAGTATTATGTTAAACTCTAAGTATAGCCAAATTGGAATTTGTGGTCTGTATAATTTTATCATTTCATTTAGGATACTATCAACTCCACAGGCCTATTTGGGTTGGAAGGTTTGTATTTTGTCCTGTAGTTCATTCAAGAATCCAGTGGGTTCTGGTAGTCATTAATAGTTGATTCTAAGATTTACATTTGAGCCTGAATATGTTTTTTCTGTTTGTTCTTGGTTAAAGAGCTAAACATATTGGAGAAGTGGTTTATCCATACATCTGTTTTGAATAGATAACCCTTTGTGTTGTTTGTTTTGAGTTTTCCCAGAAGTGGTAAGATTCTATGGATTCTTATTACATTGAGCTGATTTCTGACGTGCTGTTCCTTCTTTTTCCATTGTGTACTTTTGCATTGTTTTAGTGATTCACCATAGTGAAGGCGTCAAGCTTAGGTTCTGGATCTCTATGTTTTTGGTTGGATACGTTTCTCAATTTCTTTCTGCATTCATCATCAAATCATGGTCATGGTTGTTAATTTTCTTAGGTTGTCAGCTTTAAATTTGATAAGGAAGCCGAGAGGTCAAACATAACGTTTAGATTTTCTACTGTCAAGTTTACACCTTCACTATTTACAGTGTAACCTTTTGTCCAGGAAATTGTCTAGAAGGGATTGAATTTGTTGATGCTTAATTGTTTTTTGGTAGATTTCCACACTATTTCTTCCGCATTTTTTTTTTTACAATATTACATTTCTTTGGCTTTGATGCCTCATGAATGTGCATTGCTCTGTTCAAGTAGAGTGTGATTTTGCTGTGATATGATTTGATAGGGGTCAGTGGACTGACTGAACGCTCTAAGAGACTCTGGGTTGAGGTCAATGATGAAGTAGTCTACAGTACTACTGCCAAGCGATGAGCTATAAGTGTACCTTAAAGCCTTGACTATGTACATACCCAGAGTCTGACAGAGCTCTCGCTCTGTGCGTCTCTCTCCCCCTCTCCCAGCCCTCTCCTTTGAGATCCTTCCTGTGCATTAGCAGCCAATAATGTCACCGTGGAGTGGCCAAGCACTGTGACCGTACCTCAGAGCCAGATATCCTACACAGCTGTAGGACTCCCTAACTCTCTTACTCGATTCTATGGAAGCAATTAAATGTTTAAAAGTGCTGGGTTGTCATGGCAGCCCGTGTTTGTTGGCTAGTGGGAAGGCCCTGTGTGTGGTGTAAAGCTGATACCACTCACAGGTTAACTATTTCATGAAACTGGGTCTACTCTACTCACCTAGGTTCATCGTCTTTGGAGCGTTTGGGACAGTACTTCTTCACCAGGTTCCTGTGAGGTGAGAGGAGACAGCCGTTCAGAGACCGAGATTAGATAGCTTAGTTCATTTCCATCAGTCAGATTCTCCACTGAGACAGAGAAACTAGATAAAGTAGGTCAGACACACACAGCTAAACTGGCACATTGTGATATTCCTGCAAACGCAGGAGGAGCAACACAAAGAAATGGTTCTCTTTGATAAAGTAGGCCCTCTGGAGAGATGCTCCTGTAGTAGTGTTATGCTGTGGTGCTCTTCAGGCATGCAACGCTCTGGCTCCAATCGCTCTTCAGGGATGGAGGAGGAGGAATCCAGAGAGGTTTTCAGACGCGTCTGTCCCCCTCCCCGTCGCCACTGAACCAGCACTCTGTTTCCCCTGTCCTGGGGAGCAGGGAACCAGAGGAGTAGCTCCCCACACACAGACTGAGAAACATCAGCCTGGTCTGGTGCCTTTCCATGAATTACACAGAACAATACAGTCGCTAGTAAAAGTCTACACACCCCTTGCACATTTTGCTACCTTAAAAAGGCCCAGTGCAGTCAAAAACACAATTTCCTCACCATGCAGTAAATTAACAAATCAATAAGAAAGTGTTCCAAACCTCTCTGCCAATAAGAGCTAATTTTCTGTTTTCCCCTCCCCACTCAGAACACCCAGACAGTCTTGCTTGAAAAATTGCTCTGTTTGTTTTTGATCGTTTTAATTGAAAACAAATCAGAGAGGAACTTAATTGTTCCCCAGAAATAAATTTGATAATTTTTCCTACCGATCTACACAATCTACTCCCCATTTTCAAAGTGGAAGAAAAATTATAGAAAATGTTGCAAATGTGAAAAAAAAAAGAAAAACAAATGTCTTCATTGTGCATCAGTCTTCACACCCCAGATTTACTACTTGGTGGAAGCACCTTTGGCAGCCATTACAGCTGTGAATCGTTTTTAATAAGATGAACAACATTTATCAAAAAATATAAATAATTTGCCTTTTGTATTTAATTTTAAGGCAGCAAAAAGTGAAGACTGTGCAAGGGCTGTGTAGACTTTCACTAGGCACTGTACCTGAACAGAGTGACTGTCCAGGGAGTCAGGGAGAAATTCCCCAACAGAAATGGTAGGGCGATAACGAGCAGAAAAGACTCGTTCCACTCACAGTGTGTATCCTATCAGCGTGCAATGCACATGTTTAAAGAATGCATAACGGAGAAATCAGGAGCTCCTCATTTTCAGCCCATAATTCATAGCTGGTTAAATTATTCACTGGGTTACACGTGCTTCGTGTGCAAACTCTCGTTAGGAGCCGTGACTAAACATCCCCAGTTTAATAGGTTAGTCATCATTCACACACACGAAAAACATATTTCGAACATCTTCCAAAACAATATGATTTCAAGTCAAAATAATCTGAACCAAACCAAAAGTCTTAAAACAGTACCCTAGGGGATTACCTTCTTCAATAAAATGTAATGCTTCAGCGCGGCAGGGGGTCTAGTTTCTGATGGTCTGGGGGTCCTGGTGCTTGTCTTACTGAGCGGCTACAGTAGGTGGCTCATGACATGCTAACGAGACTTGGTCAGCGGCAGTGTTGTATCTAGGCAACACCTCAAAGCGATGTGGGGGGTGGGGGGTGGGTAAAGCCTCCAGGGGGCTGCAGAGGCCACAGCAGGAGCCCCCTCTACATTACCGTCCCACATGCCAGGCAGCAGTGATGACATAGCTTCAGGGGAATGAGGAGGAACACACCAACACACAGCCAGATGGTGTAGTACGGATGCTGGGAAATACTAGGAATAATATTCAATTCCCTTGTGCATTGACAGCACACTGCTGAGATGTTGTAGTTTCTAAACCTTACTAACAGAGATATTCACGGCAGGATGCCTTTTAATGTGGGATAGAATGTTAGTGTTTATGGCATCTGATATGGGATGTGGTACCAGTTACTCACAAGTACAACATACACGAAACTAAAATGTGTCAGCATTGACACCTTTTTTCCAAATGGCTTTTCTTCTGGAAAACAAACCAGCCTAATAAAAGTGACCACGTGAGAGGGAAGGAGACAGAGTCATACTCTCTCAGTTGTGGCAGTAGCTCAGAGTAGAGGGGACGATTAAGCAGGAAACAGAGGCATGAAGTTTAACCACAGCATGCCATGGTGACATCATGAGCCATGTGTGTGTGTGTGTGTGTGGGCAGGTTCAGTGAGTGGTCACCTATGGTTTACTAACCAGAGCCTACATCTGCCTATTCCCAGCTTACATTTTGTTAAACCAGTGGTCTCACTCTGATCCGAGAACTGGTAGAATCGTCGTGGTTTTAGAAGTCCTTGGTTTTGCTCATTTGTAGATTTGCTCCAAAAGATTACACATGGATGTCAGGCAGGATACAGAGTTGAGTAATCCAATTGCATATAGATCTGTAGACCTACTCCTCTACTGTCTAGAGACTGTCCAGGAGCCACCTCCTAGAAATCCATTTGTTCTGTGGCTAATCCTATTATATTGATTTGTGGCCTACCAAAATCAATTCATGGCAGCACAAGCATGTCTGATTGGGTGAGTTGCGCCTATTGTTCAGACAGAGTGGTCGTACTGATGTTTTCAGATATTCATTAAAACAGATCCAATCACATCATTTCATAATGATGTTTCATTATCTTTGATATAACATGAAGGTTAATATACAGAACTACTAATGTCTAATATGCATGTATAACACAGAATAGGCGTACTCGTCAATTCATTATTCGGTGTACGCAACACACCTCAAAACAGTTCCATGGAATTGAAAGATTAAAACCAGTGGGCCAGGGAGTTTGAATAGGGTTTTTACCTCAACTGTTTTGCATACGTCTGTTCGATCTCCAGCCTTTCCTTGACAAACTTTGAATACCTCTCTAGGAAGTCAATCCCCCATTGAGTATGCTTGTCAAGGTTTTCAAACTGGTCCTGAGAAAGAGATGGAGAGAAGAGGGAGAAGAGGGAGGTTAGGGTTGGAGGGAGACTGACCGTGAGCTCTTAGTGACATGCACATGACAGACTGAATTAAATGATCCATGAATGAGAACCAGTCATATTACATGGAATAACAAACATATGTTGAGTCACTACTTTATCGCTGAGTGTCAGGCTTTATTTCATCAACTGAAAGGAAAGCTACACAGACACGGTGCAGACACGGTGCAGACACGGTGCAGACACGGTGCAGACACGGTGCAGACACGGTGCAGACACGGTGTTTCACAGCAGAACCAGCTACACCTTGTCTCTAGATATGGGAGGGGGGGGGGGGGGTTGATATCCCATATCGGGATATTATTTTGGACGATATATTGTATCGTTTTGACAATGTCAAAATATTATGTGTGCGCTAATTGGCTGTACATGCAACAAAACACCGGTATTTTTCCTTCATAGCTTGGAAGCTTTGGAACATCGAATCGCAACATATAAATCTGTACCAAAGTAATGTGATAACGTCATATCGTCAGGTCCCTGGAAATTCCTGCCCTACTTGTCTATAGAGTAAAGGCAGAACAGGCCTTACTGTATATTTTGGATGGATGATAGCCTGATGTAAATATCCAGAGAAGGTCAATGTTGTATCTTTCCAAGAGATCCCTTTTAAATCAAATTTCAAATCAAATTTTATTTGTCACATACACATGGTTAGCAGATGTTAATGCGAGTGTAGCGAAATGCTTGTGGGCTGAGAGGGAAATGTTTAAAACACACAAGAGTCAATACAGCTGACAGCACATACTTTCAGCCGCCTGTCCTCATGTTACTCTCTTCACTGTTAGCCTATGCAGTAGGCACTGTGCACATTCTGCACAGCGGAGGCGATCCCCATTAATTGAAGGCTTACTTGGAACAAGTCAACATCTAACCTACATGATATCAGTAGCCAGTCTGAGTCTATAGAGGAGGCTTAGAGGATGGATTAAAAATGGTGTGATCTCATTTATGACCATTGACATTCCTGTTCCCTATTCTGACTGATACTGACTCAATTTCATTCACACCACTGGTCTCCTCCTCTCCACTTTGATGTCTGAGCTGCTGCTGACCGACAGAGACAGGATAGTGATGATTAGATCATTCTGTGCCACTGGACTCTCTCCCTCTGAAGCCAGCTTGGCTCTACGACAGTCTGGCACAGCTGGCACCACCAGCCAGAGACACTAGCGTACATTTTCCATACTTCAGCCCTGACGTTCAGGCCAAAAGGCCAAGCGTCAGATTAAGTCCAACTAAGGTGAAGAGAAACAGATTGTACAGTCCAGCTAAGTCTAGGAGGGAACAGTGGAGCTGGGCTATACCAAAGTCAGTCAGACTCAGATGATTTCACCTAAGGGGGAGTTGCTCAGAGGTCACGCTTACCTTCCTACTTCAGAGACTGTCTGCAGGCTCAAAATAGATAGAAACTGTCAGGATCACCACCAGCACAGAACTATACACAGTCCAGCCCTGAGCCTGATGAGGTGAGTCACTCTCTCATGCTGTGTTCTGGGATACAGAGGGAAAGAGAGGGAGGGATGGATTCCAGTTCCACCCAGTCTGCTCCTCTCCCCCCCGTCTGCCCCCCCCACTGTCTGCTCCTCTCCCCCCCCTTTCTGCTCCTCTCCCCCCCCTGTCTGCTCCTCTCCCCCCCCTGTCTGCTCCTCTCCCCCCCCCTGTCTGCTCCTCTCCCCCCCCCTGTCTGCTCCTCTCCCCCCCCTGTCTGCTCCTCTCCCCCCCCTGTCTGCTCCTCTCCCCCCCCCTGTCTGCTCCTCTCCCCCCCCCTGTCTGCTCCTCTCCCCCCCCCTGTCTGCTCCTCTCCCCCCCCCTGTCTGCTCCTCTCCCCCCCCCTGTCTGCTCCTCTCCCCCCCTCTGTCTGCTCCTCTCCCCCCCCCTGTCTGCTCCTCTCCCCCCCTGTCTGCTCCTCTCCCCCCCTGTCTGCTCCTCTCCCCCCCTGTCTGAGCTGTACTGGAGGAGAGGGAGAAAGAAGGTGAAAAGTAGAGCGAGGGTGGAAGTGAAGTCTTTTCTCTCCCATGGCTTGTGCCCTGCCTGGGAGCGAGGCAGTGTTTAGGCTTGGCTTAGGACGCAGACAGACCCAGAGGGACTGACTGGTGGACTCCAGCCAACACACTTCCTCTGCGAGAGAACAATACCCAGGCCGTCCCCATGGACCCCTCCTCACTGGCGCTTCACACAGACTCAGTCAGTACGCATACAGGGAGGGAGGGAGGAGAGAGAAAGAGAGCAAGCTAGTCAATTCCACGGGCCTGTTATACCATACATGAAACCCATTCTCAGAAAATGTGCGCACAGATCATGGGCCAATACTAAGATCAACAACAGATACTGAATCGACAACCTTCCAGAAGTACATCCCTGCGATTAGGCAAAGTGTGCCAAATGAGATACGCAAGAGAGCACATATACACAACTGTTTTACACCAAGACACACAGAGAGAGAGAGAGAGAGAGAGTGTGAGTGATAGAGAGAGAAGAAGGAACAGACTGACTGTGACCAGGTCTGCCTGAGCCCTAGCTGCTCGTCTGATTAAAGCTCTGTGTCTCACAGCTTAGTGGACTCAGCCGTCGGCATGGAAATCATTTCTCCTCCAATAAAATGGCTTCCTTGCGGAATGACTCAGCAGCTTCTGCATTTCCATTACCATTTCAGGCCCCTCCAGCTTCAATGTTCAGCACATGTCAGGGTCCCCACACTCATGAAAGTCTAGCGGGGGTGGAGAACAGAGAGAAAGAGAAGAGAGAAAGAGAAGAGAGAGGGAGAGAGCCCTTATGCCTCCAATAAAGATAAGAACCAATGCTTCTCACTTCTGCTTTACGGTCCGTCTTTGGTCTTCCCACACAGTAAACCAACGGAGCACTCCTTCAGTTGAGGTAATGATTGTTGACATGTAAACGGCAGGAATAAAGCCGGGTCAGGCGGGTGTCCCTTCTTCCATCACCGTCAGCAGGAAAACCAACTGGTCCTCACCCTCTGATACCATCCTAACCCAAACAGGTGCTTTAGATCTTTCTTTTGGATTATTATGATCCCATCCCTCCAAATGGAAATAAATACTGAAGAATTCATAAAACTATAGGAGACAGAGTTAGTTGGTGTGTGTCCGACATCTGTCATACAGACACGCAGCAGAAACACACGAGACACACCCACCAGTCTAAAAATACAAAATCAAGCAGACAACCACCACATGGTTTGTGCCAAGACAGCAACATGAGAGGCAAGGTATTTACAGTGTGAAGGGAAGGATGAGGAGGAAATGGGAGGAAAACCACAACACCTCAATGGACTGAGCGCAGCAACCCACAGTGACTACTATGATGTCGATGGGTAAGAACCTTGCAATAGCACTGAATCAGATCCAGGGAGGAGGGGGGGCTTGTGGTGAAAAAGGAAGAATTGGGTCCATAAAATGAAAAGATGTGTTGTTACAGCAGGGCCCGTTTCACATTGCAAACTCCATGTACGACTCCCTGTGAATTTAACTTCATTCCTTGGTGCTGGTTCTCTTCTGAGACTAGCCATGACGACGACTGATGTTTTTACTAACACTGTCTCATTCTCACATGGTTCTCCTTGCGGAGCTGCATGAGGAGGCCTAATGGGTGTTTTCAATAACACAAGGCAGTTTCAGCTCATCAGTGGGCCTGGGAGTGGAGCCTCCTATCCTCAGAGGACAGCCTGCAATTTCATTATGCGCTCGCTGTTTAATCTCAAAGTGATAGCGTTCTCTTGGCCATGAACTGCTATATATTGTTGTTCCTCACTTTTGAGTGTTGTGATGATAAAGGTTACTGTTGCCATCGAAGTGCAGAATACTATTACTGATTAACTCAACTACCAACTGCATAGCTGACAAATGGTGCTTGATAGGAGAGGAATTCTGCAGAACAGAGATATTCTGAGGTTCTAGAAAAGGCTCTAATCAGAGGTGAGTGGCTCTATAACCTTGCAAAGCTCTGCGTGCCGATGAGGGTACAACAAAAGATCTGTGTTATGTTTACCGCCACCTACAGTCTACAACCCAAAGTAGGCCTAGACATCCAATCTCTGGGATACGGATGATAGGATCTGGACCATCAAGGGTCGGCATCAGTTTCTTTCATTCCACTGCCGAGGATGTGAACAACACCCCCATGTCCCAGCATGTTTCCTTGTGGGCAGGAGCAGATGTTCAAGTCTGTATCGGTGTCTTTCTGTCCCATCTGCCTTACGTCAGCTTTCCTCCATCGCTCAATACTCATGAATAAGTAACTCCATGAGCTCCTCATCCCAGCCTCGGCCTGCTCCTCCTCTCTGGCTCGCCACAGCCATGACAGACGGCACAGCACACAGTAGCACAGTACAATACAGCACAAAGAGTCACAGTGCAGCGCAATACCGGCCAGTTAGAAGGGCTTCAGAGCTCACCTTTCAGTAACCAGACCTTCACACAGCAGTCTGTCATAACTGGGATCCCTCTATGGAAAAGCCTGAGGAGGAACAGTAATATGTAGGCCAGAGTACAGCCCAACAGACCGTTGGATGTGCCTGGAAGTGCCTTCAAGCCAAGTCTCTCACTCTCAGCAGCTGGACTGACTGACAGGGGAATAGCCTCTGTATTTTGGAAGAGGGGGAAAACTTCTTTATGGCTAGAGATTTGGGTAGAGATTCCCAAGAGGCCAGTTCAGCAGATCAGGTTTCTCTTTTGAGTGTTTCTCCATTTCATTCTCCAAGGTTACTCTTTCCACTGTCTGTGGATGATGTCAGACACACACAGGGCAGCTGGAGACCACTGCTGAGCCTTTTAGCCTACCTGGTCTCCCTTTCACTCACTGTATACCTCAAGCAGAGTCCGTTGTTTTTGTGTAGGTCCGAAGGTTGGGTTTCAATATCATTTGTGTGGCTTGGAAACGATCTTCCCATTTACATACAAAAGTATTCTTCCCGCTAGAGAAGATCCCTTGTGTCCCCAGAGTGGGAGACACTGAGCCCAGTTAGCACAGGGGCAGTGGAAGGGAAACACAGTCTAGTTTAATTTCTCTTGTGCATAGCCTTTCTTACATTTCATTTCCTCTCATATTTAAAGATACTCAGCAAACATTATGATTTGATTAAATTCAGTAGCCCCATAAGAACACTCCAGCAATGACTTTACTGACCATAAGAAACATTAGTCTAACTTTCTCTGAATAAAACAAAAGGGATCATATACGTGGGCACCCCAAACCAGAAGCCACAATGATATCTGGAAAGGCATCCCCCTGGGCCAGAGGAAAACATCCTTACGAAGAATAATGTCAGGATGTGATGTCATTGCTGGAACAATAACATCAGGGACTCCCAAGGTCTCTCTAGGAGCTGTATTATGGGAGTAGCTATTAGCCCCTAGCCTACATGGTGTGACACTCCTAGCACTAGAAATGCTATGTGCATACCATAAATATAATGGAGGGGTTTTATTTGCATACACATGGCTGCAGGGACAATACCCTCATTACACCCTGGCATTCGGGGTCAGTGTCAAAAGAAGGCAGACAGTTCCTGGGAGAGCGGGCTTCAGAGTGGGGCAGGGTGGGAAATGTCACAGTGTCTAAAACACTGGCATCACTCTGCAGGCTCTGCCTGCACTGTGTGATGGTGAGGTGTGGTGTGACTGTGCGTGCACATGAGTGTATGTGTGTGTGTAGAGTATGTGTGTGTAGAGTGTAAACATTGGCTTTAACAACACCCAGATAAGAGGAGATCTGGGTTGAAAAGAGGGAGGAGGTGAAACTATGCAGCCCCCCATCTTTGTTTCATGAATAATACATGGAGAATACAAGACAAATCAAGGCAGCTTTTGGGGGGGGGGGGGGGGGGGTACGCAGAATAATGTAACAGCTCATTTCTTCTAGTAGAACCCGGATAAAATGTGTCCATACAATCGCAATGGGACACTGGCTAAGATTCTCAAACCAGCTTGTGTTATTTAGGAAAAATAGCTTTAACCTGCATTGGCATTAAAATACTCTGGTTCTGCCACTGAGCCCCCTCCCCCCTCCTTTCCCAGCAGAAAACCTGTTAAAAATGTCCCTGTGAGAGGGGTAGGGTAAAAAAAATTATACATGATACACTGTACTATAAGGGCTGGCTAGCTACGAAGCTAGTTAACCACATCCTCCCTGCCACCTCTAAAATCAATCAGACCTGCTGTTCTAATGAAGCCCCCAGGGGCCCAGGGACTAGTGTTCCCCTTTGATCCCCAGCCCCACTCTACAACTCAGACAGACCCAAACCCCTGTCCTAATTCAATCTCTACCAGCCAGACCTTTTGATGTGCTGAAAAAATAGAGAAGAGAGAAAGGGAGTGGCAGGGGGGTGAAAAACACGCCTTGTAATAAGTTGCCGAGCAGCCTGCAACATTTATGACTCTGGTTAGCCAATCCCTGGTTGTTCTGTGGACAGACAGGCAGGAAAAGTTACAGTAGTCCTGGAGGCTGACCGTGTAGAGTGAAGACAAACAGGTAGAGGCTGCAGCACCATGTAGCTGGTAATCCCATTCCCATGCAGAGACGGGAACTGACTGGATCACATGGGCTGTGCACAGCAGGGGATGAGGGAGAGGGAGAGTGTTAATTAAAACTCACTTTCAACATGTGATAGAGTAAGGTGAACAGATTAGGGAAAATGAAAATCTGGGTGTTTTTTGGTAGTGTGGGGGGCATGGAACTAAATTTACCTACCCCCGATATTGTCCTTTCAAATACGTGTATTAATTATAATGCATACATGGATTTCCCATCTAGTCATTTTTAAACCACCCAAATGTAGGTTATTGTAATGGAATGGCTTTTCGTGCGGTGGTTCCAATCCATCACTGATCAGACACTCAAAAGGTCTAAACCAGGTCTAAACAAGGTATAAACCATCTTAATACAGGGTGAGAACATTCTTACATGCAAATCAAATTCGATATAACTTTTGATGACTAAAATATCAGCCTTAAATTTAACTTCTGTTGCTTTTTTCTTTCTGAGGGCTGGTTCCAGGGACAGTCCCGTCACCTTATAATAGAGACGTCATGTCTATGTCGTACTGCATTGTCTTAATGTCCTGCACCGTTGGCTCCCTGGCTTCCACCATGGCAATTTATTTTCTAAAGCATTTTAGAAGCAGTTCCCTGTGGGCCTTGTAGCTTGAATGAGTCTGCCTTTGTGATACATGAACCATCCGGAAGGTGCTAGAGAGCAGGAGAGGACTCTGTTCTTTGGATGGAGAGTCAGTGGGCTGTTGATCAAACTAGACCCTGGAGATGAATGAGAATGTGATCATGCGTAGGAGGACTTGGGACAGGAAGAGGCTGTAGGGCCCAGGGACTAACACTACACAATGACTCTATGGTCCTGGCTGGCCTGACCAGGCGTTTCCCACTGGTGCTGCAGGCAGCAGCCCCATGTTCTCAGCCTGGGAGGGAAGACTCACTGTCTCCTTTATGACAGAAAGGATCACGAGTTCCAGCCGGATGGCAGTCAGGCAGTCACATCGATCACATGTAGAGTGAGAGACGGTACTTTACCCCCCTCTACTCCAGTCTCTGAGGAGGCGTCGGCCTACACCGCTGCCTGTCTACTCTGAGTGTGTGTCTGTGCCATGATGAGCTCTCATGGCTTCTCCTGGGGTTGTAGCGTAGTGGAATTGATGTGGCAGACATTAGAGAAGTCTGGCCTGTCCAGGTCTGGTGGACTCTGATTTACTGCCTCTCAGGAGTCTTCAGGAGCATCAGAGTTTGCATTCAACTGCCTGAGAACTGGGCCTATTAAGCAGTTCAAGTAGTTTGAGATGTAGCGAATCATGAGACAAGACAAGGGGAAAGGGGGATACCTAGTCAGTTGTAAAACTGAATGCATTCAACTGAAAGGTGTCTTCCACATTTGAATCAGAGAGGTGCAGGGGGCTGCCTTAAAATGGACACCCACGTCATCAGCGCCCGGAGAACACATAAGGCCCATCATCATCTGCTTGCCAGATTATGCCTACTGTATGTATACAATTCAGAAGCATGAGAGTTGTATATTATTTCATATTTGCCTGGATTTTGATAAGCAATGAATAGACCTGGATAAATGTGAGTTAACTCATCATTTTTTCCCAAATGACCCATGAATTAAGTCTGATAGAAACACAATGGCTACTTTGTGCATGACCCTGTGTTTCTGCAACGACTTAAGTGGAATATACACAATCTGACAAGTCAGGAACATTGTGCTGAACTCCATGCCACAGAGGCTAAATGTTTGGCATGCAGAAAAACAACATTGACGGAGAGGAAGTGGCCAATGTCTTTAGTGAGTCATTGGGGGTCAGTGAAATTTGAACCAAGCCACAGCCCTTATGAGTCCTACTACCACCAAGGGCTCCACGTGGGGCAAGAACAACAGCTTCTTGTCATACTAGTAGTGCCATGGCTAGTTCATATATTTTCATAGCCCAGCCCAGAAACAAAAGACATACTGTGGTGAATTACCAACTTACCCTCATGAAGAGGGGGCCGGGGGGACATAAACTAGGCCCCTGTTGTCTCATCAGAGCACCGGCCCTGCAGCATGTGAGACTGGTATTCATCCAGTAGCACTCTGGTCAAGCGCCAATGTGCAAGACAGATGTGCCATTAACTTTATTTGGCCAATAATTGAAGTGACCTGGCTACACACCACAATAGTTACTTCTTAGGCACTAATACTAATTCCTTTAACATGACACAGAGCCCTGGAGAGACTCAGCCGGATATTATTCTATATATGGAGAGAGGAAGAACGATATGAAACAGCTCCCAAAGTCATCAACTAGCATATATTTCTGTGGGAAAGGGGAGGGGTTTTACTCTCTAGCTCCATTTGTGGATTCTGTAAATAAAGACAATACATCTTTACTTTCATACAGACAATGTCTGTGTAAAACCTTTATCTCAGTGACTTGTTTATTGCAAGCCACAATCATAGGGAGTGCTTCAAAAAGTTGAATACATGTTGTGAAAAGTATCTGCCTTAAAAAAATTGCCAATGAAATTGAATGATAAGAGTAAGAACTCACAGTTGTACATTGCCTGCCTTAAGTCAGACAAATAAGGAAAAATCTAGGCTACAATTACTATTTTTCAGAAAGAGAGCAAATGTTCCGATTTTAAGCAGACATCTAATTTTCCTGTTTATGTGATTCTCTCTTGCCTTGTTTGGCTGTTGGCTGGAAAACAGCAGTCTAAGTACAGGGCTGACCCTGGTCTGCCTGACACCATCTGGGCCTGAGCTGGTGAGCTCATCACTGCTCCTGGGCCAGGGAATGACATCTGACAGGGTGGACCCAGCACTGCAGCCAGGCTCCCTGAAGAATCCACTACAACAGCACACTACACACAAACCCATAGGACAGGAAGGAGTGTGTACATCTACATTCAATACACATACGTGCTCACCAGCAGGCAGACAAGCAGGCAGACACACACACACAAGCTCACCAGCAGGCAGACACACACACACAAGCTCACCAGCAGGCAGACACACACAAGCTCAACAGTACTGGCCTTTTCCACCTCTAGACAGTAAAACTTCAATCTTTCCGTTGAGTGGCCTTGTGACCCCCATGTTGTGTGCCCTGGGCATCCCATTTCCTGTTCTAATAGCGAGCTTGGGAATGCTGTTCCCTCCTCCCTCATCAGCATGTTGACGGCTGGAAGCTAACTTTCACAGGACAGGACACACCACAGACAAACACATCTACTTTGGGAGAAACCTGAATCAAGGCTCAGAGAGACCTCTTCATTATTTACCTTATTTCAACAGGGAAGTAATATTGAGACTAAAGACTCGTTTGAAAATTTGCCATGCACAATACAAAAACGTCAAAAGGATAGTATAGATAAACAAATATACACAATATAGATATTAAAATACAAAACAGTCAATTAAAACAAACACATTCTTCATTATTAAATCCTCTGTCAGCTGTCTGAATTGCCCTAGGGAAACCAAAGCAGCCAATCGAAACATCTTTTGGAGTTTATTCCAAACACCAGAGTTAACCAACCCTGTGAACAGGTTTGATAACTTGTCATTTTACATCTTAAACAGTGAAGTTGGGTAAGTGTGAAGCTTTGTGGAGCAGGGTGATGTGATAATGATGTGATCTACGTGACTTTAAGAGCGGCCCAGACAGACAACCCATTGGTTCAGAATACAGTGATGAGTAATACAACAGTCTCCTGTGATAAAACGAAGGGCGCAATGAGAAACCAGGGGTTTAAGAGTAGAGGCAGTTTGATAAATAGCATCGCCATAATCAAGAACGGGGTAGAAAGGTTGACTGCACACATCGGATTCATGCTGACGAGAGGAGCGAGATCCGTTTCTGCTCAAAATCCTGCTTTAAATCTTAGCTCCTTAACGAGCTCATTTGGACTTTTTTAAACGTTAAAATCATTAACACGGTGTTAATAACAGTCTACCCAACTACCTGTCACCATTAGTACCAGACCACTTCAAAACACAGCCAATCTTCCTGAGGCCATCTATTGTGGTATAGTTTAGGCTGTTACCCTGAGACAGGCTGCTGCTTACAGACACACAGAGATCATATAGCTGTGATTGAACAGAGTGGATGGAGTTGTTTTTCATATCACAGATATTTCATTACTCTAGAGTTGGCCTGCTACAGAAGGCAGGAAAAACCACTTTCATAGCTATGCCACGTCTCTATATTTAGTCCCGAAAAAAAACCTGGTCAAGTTTCATAGCAACCCAATCTGCCTCATCGTCTGCTCTGATCCTTCTGCAAAATACAACCCGACCCTGTCACACAAGTCGAGTGGCTTTTTCTGTGGCACCCAGTCAGAAAGAGGAAGCAGGCAAGGCTGGGTGAGGGTGGCCTTTGTCACAAACAATAGCGGCCTGTGGCGTTACAAAGAAGCGAAGGAGATCAGAATATCAGAGCAATATTAGCATTTTAAACACAAACGGAGGATGTTTACGCTACCGGCTCTTCCTGTAAACTAATGCAAATAGATACGGACAAACAATTTGAATACTTGATCTTGTAAGAGACACAGGACTCCACACTGACTTTATAAAAATTTTTTACAAGGAGCATGTGTGTGCCTAAGTTGACAAAATGTAGGCGCACAAAGAAATTTAGGAGGACAATTAAAAATATTTGAGGTAATAAAGCTAGAATCCTTACATTTTTCTAGGCACACTGGTGCTCCCAAATAAAAAGGACAGGTCCCACAGCTAAATAATAAGGTGCATCTGCCAGTAAAACGTTCACACTGTTAAGCCCCGAGACAGCACAGTTTGTTTCTTTAAAAACAATCAATTCAAATGATTAGTCTACTCATTTCCTGTGCATCAGTATATGATACGGGCTTGATGATAATGTTGTCCTGGCGGTACATGTGCCATCTTGTCCCAGCTTCCTTTGAGTTAGCCGGCATCACATGAAGGCTGGCAGAAGGAGCTGTGAGGAGTGGACCGGGAGGCCACCCTGCAGGGAACCACACACGGGCACAGAACCTGGCAGAGACAGAGGAATATAATGGGGCTGAAAGGATTTGACTGCCTACGCGATCAGAGAATCCCCCCCTACTACTTGAAAGGATGTGACCGTCTAGGACTTTCCTTGTCATACAGCCAAACTGTTGTGATGACACACATTAGGTCCCTGACTCCCTGTTGATATGGTCAGCGCAGTGTGTGACTGTCTCAACCCATTATGCTGCATATAGGCTATCAAAGCTTTCGTGCATCTTTGTCATTGTGTGTGTATAGATCTTTGAACCCGGGTCTAACTACTTCTATACAGGTATATGTGGTTAGAAAAACAGGCTGAAATAGACACTCAGAATCCTGAGGTGGCACAACGTTTGTTTGGCCAAGAGGGCAAGGCGTGGTCAGAGAGCAAACTTATGGGAGACAAAGTCCCCTGCCCGAGATGTAGCCTAAGACCACTGTTTGCGCAACACACACACACACACACACAAAGTAGAAAGGGCACCTCCACAGCTGGCTGCTAACCTGTCAGCATTCATCTATCTCAGTCAGCAGAGAGTCCAGCCAGCATGACTGTAGGGAATACCGAACACCTCCAAGCCTGTCAACACCCTGGCTTGTTAGCACTGTTCTATCTAATCACTCCTAATGCCCAGACACAGGATGAAAATAGAAAGGCCTGCCATGCCTCAAGGAAGAAGTTAAATCCCAGGTCCAGTGTTGAGGACATTGATGTGACAACAATGTGGGGATGTTGAAGTGGCTGCTGTTGGGCCATGGTGACTCATGAACTTAATAATACACACATTGACTCGGAGGTGACAGATCGTAAATGACTGTTTAATATCTATACATCATTATATCCTCTTAGTACGAATAGCGTTAGGTTCAAGCTCTGTGTGTATGAGAAGCATCATTATTTAGTGGACTGCAGTGGGCTGCAGGAATGTGCACTCCAAGCATCTCAAGGCCTCTCCTGGCTGATAAAAAGTCCTGTGATATGCACGGAGGAGCACAGACAAATCCTGTGTGATGTACTTTTCCATCTTTGTGGAAGGGACGGGGTGGGAGCTCAGGGTGTAAGTGGACACTGTATTGAATGTATGTATTCAACTGGATCTTCGCTGAGTAAACATTTGAAACTCCACTGAGTTTGAGGTCTTCTGTACGATAAATATGTTTATTCCATTTTGAGATATTGGTCTTCCTATCAGTATCAAAGCACAATCAAGGAACACCTCCAGTCTTTAACAGCCACCTTATTTCCTGCCCCTTCCAAGTGCCCCTTGAACTGTGAACAAGACAGAGTGAATACATCCTCCTCCTCTCGCGGCCTGCTGGGTGATACACAAAGAAATGGCTGACATGACTAATGGCACACAGTGCAGAGGGTCCCAGTGAGTTCATACTACTACTAAAGCCATTGGCTGCCTTTAAGGATCCCCACCCGTAAAATAGAGGCTCCAAACATCCGCTATGAATTAATCTGTAGCAGCAAGTCGGCTGGGTCTGGGGCAGGAACCAGTTTACTTCCTGACATCCTTTTTCACTTAAGAGAGGGGACAGAGCTCTATAGAGAGAAGAGAGAAAATAGGGCTATAGAGAAAGAGAGAGAGGGGAGGACAGGGCTGTGGACAGAGAAGTGAGAGAGAAATGGGGAAGAGAGAGAGAGAGAGAGAGAGAGAGAGAGAGAGGACAGTGGTGTATGGTGAAGAGAGAAAAGGAGGATGAGAGAAAGGAGGACAGGGCTCTATAAAGAGAAGAGAGAAAGGGGGCTGTTGAGAGAGAGAGAGAGAGAGAGAGGACAGAGCTGTGGTCAGAGAAGTGAGAGAGAAATGGGAAGAGAGAAAGACAAAGGAGAGGAAGAGAATAGGGGAAGACAGGAAGAGAGGGTTGGAGAAACAAAGAGAGAATAGGGGAAGACGTGAATAGAGAGGGTTGGAGAAACAGAGAGTAGGGGAAGACAGGAAGAGAGGGTTGGAGAAACAGAGAGAGAGAATAGGGGAAGAGGGAAGATAGAGGACACTGTCCACATGACAAGGGCACTGCCATAATGTAGCACAGCAGGGCCACATCACAAGTTCACAACTGTATAGGCTACTTTAGTTTCCTGGCCAGTTAGAACCCCCATGTGGCAGGAGCCTCAGCCTCAGTCCAGCCAGGCTGTTTCCAACTCCTGTCCTGGGGGCACTGACAGGCTGACCTCAACCAGAAAACCTGCCCAAGCCACAAACATGAACCACGGGCCATCACAGCTATTCTTATCTGGACCAAAAGGAAACTCTTCTCCCTCTGCGAGTGTATTATGACAGCACATCCATTCTCACTCAGGCTCCCTGCGGAGTGAGCAGCAGGAGAGGAAAGAATGTTGAAATGTTTTCAAAGTCAGGATGGGAATGTTTGTATGTTCTGCCGTCCCAGTAAATCATCTGCTGGACGAGGAGTCCAGAGAAGTTCCTGGCCCAGCTTGTTTAGAGGCTGAGGGGGCAGCCGGGCCCGAGGGGGGTAAGCAAATCTGGTGGGCCCTTATATCCCTTCCTAGCTCGACCCAGAGCCTCCTGCCAAACATAATAGATGGTGTTTAATAAAAAGCCAACTAATGTGACCATAAGAAGTCCTCCGGTGCAGTCCAGCACAGCAGCTCGAGTCAGCTGAATGGACCGGAAATGGAAACCTTTCCCTGTGCAATATGACAAGGTCATTTCAATGCTCTGCAGTCCTTCATATGGGACTTGAGGATTAGTTAAAGGGAAATAAATTTTAAAAAAATCTACTTCATATTCATTAACTAAAGCATCACCCCAACAGTTTTACTACAAAACATAGAAATGCACCATTTTCACATATGTTGATGTTGGGGTGATGCTGAAGATGAACATGAAGTTGTCATTGTTTTATTTATTTTAAAATGTCCCTTTAAAAAGGTGAAGGCTCTGAACTGAAAAATGATTTGAACCTTTTATAGTAGAGTAGCCCTGTGATCCATGAGACCCTTCCAGCAAAATGAACCAGAGAAGATCTTTCCCTAACAATCTTTTAGATGTGTCCCTGCCTCCCTCTGAAGAGAGGTGGAGAGTGTGTGTGTGTGTGTGTGTGTGTGTGAGCTAGCACATATGCGAGAGAGAAATCAGAACGCCACTGTTTCTGTCTGCCCCAGTCACCACACAGCGCCTGGTATATGAAGTGACAGTTAAAAGGCATTCCTTGGTAGACTCCAGCTGTGGTGTTATAGCGTGGGCCCCAACAAGGTCCTCGTCTCTGTCCCCGTCAACACCTTTGCTCCCCACGTCTCAGCCCATCAGCACAGAGGTCAACTGAAGAGAACCGAACACTTTGAACAACTTCCCATCCCATCTTGTTTCTATGACAGGGCTGTGAAATGTTATTCTGATTTAATGCAGAACAGGACTGATTCTACACAGAATTGTAGCATGTGACATTCGGGTCTGACACACTGACCTCATTTTATTCACCATCTAGTTCAGTGTCATTTTCTGCTTTCTCTCTCTGCGAATCACAGCGTGACGTCATTAGACCAGTGATAGAATTACAGTAGGTTACATGCTTTTATTAACACAACTCTGATGAAAGGAATCAAGTGGGAGAGTGATTCCTTTGATGAATAATAGTATCATGATTGATCAACATCTGGCCTCCCTCTGCTGTCTGCTCTGTTACTGCCATTTAACAGTGGCATTTGTTCAGCACTACAGTTTTAGTGTGTGTGGCTGGGGATCAGCAGAGGAGGATGGGGGTTCACGAGGCCTGCATCCCCCACCCACCTCTTCCTGGCCATTCAACACTGGGGCTCATACCAGCCCCAACTAATTTCAAGGTGACTTTGAGCAGTTAGCAGAGCTTATCACCATCTCTCTGCTGTGTGAACTGAGTAGACACCAGTGGTGCCTGTGAAAATGTGGCTCAGATGAAATATTTCACCATAAAATAACAGAAGGAAATAGGCATCTCCCTATGCATGTTGACTACACAAGTCTGCAGCCTGAGAGGTGTTGAGCCTGCTTCACTTCGTCAACTAGAGTGTAGGTTAGTGAATCCCTGTCATGCTTGGCTAATCGACTACTTTGTTTAATAATTAACTTCAGAACGGTAGCCTACATTTCCTGCACTGGTAAATGGTTGTCTTGTAAAACACAGCCTACAGCATATGGGCTGATCCTGATACTCAGGTCTAGGCTGCTCTGGGTCACCGCCAAATGTCCTGTTTTTCGTACATGAGAAAGTCAATTACCTGACTTGAATATGTTCAGAAAGTCATTCTTCTTTCCGAGAAAAGGGTTACCGAGCAAGCATATTGTGTAGTATAATTGTCAGCAAGCTCAGTGAAATACATTCTGGGAGAGACACGTCCCCTTGCCTGCCTGTCCGATGATTCCACAGCAACAACTAACCAATCAACATGTTAGTATGCAGATCACTAAAAGAAACCATAATCATTATTTTTCCTGATAGGTTATAACATGTTCTTCCTACTCGGATCATTGTCTTGGGAAGGAAAACAGCAGCCTGTGAATCAATAGGAAGTTTAAATGTCCTCAAAAGACAAAATTCCTGGAATCCTGCCACACACACACTACTCAATTCCCCCCTAGCTAAAGTGTTTCAGTCTGTATTTATCTAGTCGATAAGCAATACATTGCTTTGTCATCTAAACAAAAAAGGTGACACAATGCGGTCCACTTTCTCATGTCTTTTTTCCCCTTCATGTAAACAGACCCAAATAATTAGTCAAGCTGCAAGAGGCCCAGCAAAAATGAATGGGGAGTCAGTGAACTCTGTTACCCTCTCATACAACTCCAGCCAACACTCAGAGAGCCCACGCTAAAGCGCAATTCATTTTCCATGCTTGCAGAACAATGGCTGCCAAATGCGCAAAGTTCTTAGAACAAAAGCAGAAATGAAATGAATGGACAGCAGGTCAAAGACAACCACTGCTTGTGTGGCACAAAATAACTTGCAGTGCCAGTGACAATACTCAGTCTCCATTCAACGGTTCAAATGCATGGCCATGACTTATTTATTACGACCTGTTATGCCCCGTTTATTAGCGTCAATGAGGAAAGAGGATTACTGAAAACGGTGCAACACTACAGTTCAGGTGTTATGCATGTTTGTAGTGTGGATGTCCAGAGAACAGATTTGAATCACAACAATACCACCTCACCTGGCTGAGGTTGTTGGTGGGCTGTTTTGTACACATTGGGCAAAGGCATCAGACGGACATCAACCCCAGCAGTGTCAAAAGCCTTTAGTGCTCCAGAGCAATAAGATAACCCAGTATGAGGACCCTGTGGGTGTAAAGTTGTGGGAGAGTCAGCTGACCTACCTGTATGAACCCAGGACACAACACCAGTTTCTGTTCCTGACATTCAAAAAGTCTACCAAGTCATGAGTTTATAGCCTAAATTATAAAGGTCAAAAGGGTATTCATTCACCTTGTGAGACATTAGCTGTGTTCCCAATGATACTTGTCACAGAAGGTGGAAAATGACTGTTGTAGCCAATGTTCCAAACTTACATTTTGGCATTCAAACCAGACAAATGATAATGACTGTATTGAGAGTAATTTTTGCTAAAATTCCCACACTTTCCATGTAAAATTCCTAATGCTTTGACTAATGTCTTGTGTAACTGTCTGCGACAGAATGCAGAACCTGAAGCATCATCACCGAACTGGCATCCATTCAAGAGGATTTAAAAAGTCCTGAAACGTAGTGTAGTGTATTCATGCACTGCATGAATGACTTTACGTAATGACTTTAGGCTACAAACACACAGCACTATAGCTAGTGACCATGGCAGTTAACCAGGAAAGACAATTAAGTTCTGCAATATGCTTAGTTACAACCTATGGCTAGGTTACATGTTCCGGATTAGCTAAAACTAAATCGGATTCTAAGAAAGAGCACAGAAACGGAGGTTACATGGTCCATTAAATCCAGTCAGGGATGGGAAGAGTTGCAGAGATCAGAGTGGGGACATGTTTTCAGAGAGCACCAGCCTAACAGGAAGAGCCCAGCAGCTGTGTTTTCAATGTGACTTGTCAGAGGACAGAGACAGTGCCAGCAGAGAACATTAAACATGAATTGTGTGTAAATCTCAACTAGATTGCGCTCATTACCCTGGGGTTGTACTGTAGAGGGAAGGTGTTACAATGTCATGAAACAAAGCTTGGCTGAGAACAAAACATCATTTTACAAATTACTTTTAAATATTTTTTTTATCAGAATTGAGCCAGGCTTTCTTGAGAGTAATGAGCAAACCAAAACAGGAGATTGTAATGCCTTGTAGACCCACACGATTTTCACACCGCAAACGAAAAGGAGAAGTCTGCATTTCACCTGAGATTTACAGTTTGGTCAATGTCCTACGGTTTTAAATCTGTGGTGGATTTGAAATGTCCTCATTTGAAACCGTTCTCTTTGCACCTGACTGGAAATAGGTCAGAGACAAAAGAAATATGCAGGGTCATGGTGAACCATCTCAGTCAGCCCTCCATTGATGTGACCAGATCTCTACAACTTGATAGAATAGAATCCCAAATACAGACCAATTATAGCCTACTCATTAGTCATCATTACCCAGTCTTCTTTCACCATGGTTGTCAGTGGAAGGAAGCAAGGGCCCCTCTGTGAAGACTAGCAGGCAGAGAGTCTCTCATCTCTCATCTTGGCCTGCTGGACTCACCTGACTTAACCCCATGTTGTCCAGATTAACACTAAGAAAAAAGCCTGGACAAAGGAGGTCCAGCAGACAACCCACAAATCATAGGAGCGGACTGGGAGCAACACAGAATGTGAATCACCTTCCTCAAACATCTATTATAGATGGGCTACATTATTCACAGGACATGGAATTAACCCATCACAGATAATATAGTAATATCTGATGTATCGCTCTATACAGGGGGAATGGCTTGAATTGATGCTGCAAAAATCTGCATTAGGCCTTCTGCAATAACAGAGGAGGAGGGTTTCAGGTTGTCAAAAACATGCCAGAATCCCTGGGCCAGGATGATGATCCAGTCAGCAGGATTAGCATTAATTGAACAGTCTTAAACTGAGCTCTGCTGCTTCTGCTACTCCCTTCTAAAGCTCTGACAGTCAGCGAGGCGTTACAATGCACCATCCACATAGAAGACACACACTGTGTCTAGAGATCATGAGCAACCCCCCCCCCCCAATAGTAAAAACCCCTTTCAGAACTCCCTAAGAATCAGATAAGAGGCACGGGCGTTCAAATCATTCTGACAGATCATTTACCTTGTAAAAATAAAAAAAAGACCCCAAAGACAGCCAAGTGTGTCCAGGGCAGGTTTTATCAAGCATAAAATTAGAGGGGCATGAAATTGCAGAAAGCAAAAACTAGGGGAATGAGGATGACTCACCAGGCAAAATAGCTGAGCATCGTCTGAAAATTAATGTATAAGGACCCCACTTCTTTAAGTGTTTGATATATCAACCTCATGTTGCACTGTTTGATATCAGAGAAATCCCTGACTGCATCTTTAAAAAAGTATGGTATGTCAGCTTGCCAACTCGCAACACAAGTCTCGATAAAATAGATGAAGCCACACTGTAAACCACAACCAACTCTTTCCTCCAATATTAGGTCTAATGGCCTGACATGTCTCAGCTAATAATGAGCTATACTTTTTTTGCCATAAAACTGCACAACAAACGTGACTAATGGACTAAATTCTGTGCAGATAAAGCAAAGAAAAATGTACTAATGCATGCAACCCAAAGCCGCAGGCACCCTGGCTATGCAGTAGGGACTCCACCGATCAAATCCCTGTTGATCTGTGATGCCTCCTGATCCACCTCCCTCTCTCGTTGATTATTTTACTGCCTCTTCTGTTTTGTCCTGTGTAATTTACCTAGGCAGGGCAGCATTTCCCCTCAATGAGGAAGGTTTGAGGAAGGTGATTCACATTCTGTGTTGCTCCCAGTCCGCCTCTCAGAATGCATGGGAACAAACGTTACGCACTATTCCCCATCTGTCTCCAAAACCCTGTCTACCTCCTCCTCTGTTCACACTCTCCCTGTTTAACACCTCCCTAAGCCATGCCTGTAGCACAGCTTCCCTTTATTAAAAGACAACATCCACACACTCCTCTACACAATCCTGTGATTCCACTCTCAGCAACCTCACTGAGGGGAAACGACTTAAGGATGTGTGCCGGGGACTGACTGCAATAGCAGGTCTCAGGTGTGATTTAACGTCTGTGACCTTAATTGATCTCTCTCCCTCTCGATCCCTCTTCTCACACAAATGACCAACCTCACATTAACCATGATCATCATCATTCAAAGCAGTTGCAAGCAACAAAACATAAACTAGCCTAGAAGAAATCTGTTATGAAAAAGAATGCTAGAATAACTGTTGATAGCCTGTGTGCTCAGCTTGGTAACACTTAACCTCACACTGATCTCCAGTCAGTCAGACATGTCAACACCATGTAAAAGTATGTGTTAGTCTCAGGCATTAGGTCTCAACGCCATGGATGAATGCCAGGTGGACAGAGAAATGAGAAACGTGAAAGGGCCTACAGTAATGAACCCTGAGCCCAAAATCATACTGTCAATGTGATGACACTACTAACAAACACCTGTCATACCGTGACTACAAACAGTGATAGGCTTAGTTGTGTTTTGATTGCATTGTAGTTCGTTTACATTTCTGAATATTTGATTGTGAAACCAGACAGCTATTAGCATGTGTTGGGCAATCTCTGTTGTTCTAAAGTAGAAATACAGAATTACAAAACCTCAATGTGACATTAGGTAGAAGGACCAGGCCTAAATGAATTTAATTCATAAAAAGAGACAAGGCAGATAACATCGGTGTTACTGTGCTAACGACGCAAATTCAATCTGCAAATTTAGATTTCTTTTAGCGAACCAGACACTCTGGGGAAATAACCCAATTATGTTTTGAGGGAGATTCCTGATTGAGATTTAGGAGTAAAAGAATATGGAATGGACATTTTGAATCAAGTTGGTTCCCGCGTGGCACACATTTAAAATATAAGGGATAAGGGCCTAACACATGCACCCAGACAATTAGCCACATAATCCTGCAAATCTGGGGTAAATAGTCAATAGCAGTAATCTGCTGTGCAACATGAGTCCTAGAAAGCAAGGGTGGTTATTGTGTCTACACAGCAAGGAGAATGTGTTTAGCATGCAAATCAATACAATTGAATTGCACAATGTTGGAAAAATGAGGCATTTTACATCATGGTGCATTAGGTTAGGAGTATAGCCTACTTGCTGAAACCTTTATCATACAGACAGCTCTTGCAAGCAAACAGTATGAGCCTCACAGGGCACAGACATGCTATACAGAATGTTTTTTTTTTTTCATGAAAAACTGTAGCAAATAGACATTTTCTCAGCAATTTTGGTTCTAAGTTTATCATACTGAAGTGAACCCATATGTGCCACATTGTCACATGTTGACTAAGGCTTCAACATATTGTTCTGTTCCCTCAAACTGCATGACAGTGCAGTTCTGTCTATCAATGTTAGCTAGCTATCAATGTAATTGGTATGAAATAGGCCAATTACTTCCTTGACTATCATTTTGGCAGCAACACTGCAGGTTTTGCAACTGTACATTTTAGAATTATAAGGAGGAGAAGCTGCACTGGTAAGCTACCGGTGATGACCAATGCGTTTTATGGGCAACACCCTTGTCACTGGAATAGCTACATTTCATATGAGTTCAATGTCCCTGATAAGTGAAGATTATGTTCTCAATAACAAGTAACATGGTAGATGGCTACATGCACAAAGTAAATAAGACAAACACCTTGGACAAGCCGGATGATGTAGCCAGGGCAAGGGGCTGGCAGTCATAGACAAGCCAGACCAGACAGAACATGACAAAGACGGTACCTTGAATTAGCTCCCCAAAAGGTCTGTTCAATAGGCAGTTCATTGTTATATTGGTAAAATAATAGTCTACTATTGTTTAGCTGATTATATGAATTGCGCAATCTCCTAGAAAATTGGGAGCAATGGTTAAGCTTGACGAGTCACTCACAAAGACCCAGCGAGGAAGCAGAGCAAATAAATAACCTCGAGATTTTAGAACCAAGTTATTCTAAATGTGCACGTGTATTGTTTCATGCTGGGGTAGTAGATCCATACAAGCATCGAGAGAACAGTACAGGGGTTTGCTTACTAGCCACCAGTGTCTGTCTTTGAACTAAGAAACAGGGTGTGATAGGCGCCCTATTCATCTGCTAAAAATAATAAATTAAGGGTCCGAAATCAAGCCA
The DNA here is from genome assembly GCF_013265735.2 of Oncorhynchus mykiss. Lineage (NCBI taxonomy): Eukaryota > Metazoa > Chordata > Actinopteri > Salmoniformes > Salmonidae > Oncorhynchus > Oncorhynchus mykiss. The sequence continues at coordinate 68,010,626 of NC_048569.1, read as the reverse complement.
CAGTCAGAGACATGTTAGGATAACAAGTGAGCAAATGATCTGCCTTGCTTGGCTGATATTTGTCCACGTATTGCCTATTGTTTACCGTCTCTATGGTAAAGGTGCATGTCAGGATTAGCCTGCTTAGCTGGCTAGCTTTACACAATTCTAGTAAGGTACCCGAGCACCTTCATTGAATTCGTGCCAAGTTGTGTGGCAGCTAGGTGTGTAGTCCACACAAGAACAAAGAGAGCAAAATAGTTTATACCAATAGCTAGCAAACTTACCCAAAGCTCCGTTCCCCAAGTCATTGCGGACTCCCCTTGTTAATAAACCCCCAGATTGTCAGCGTATTCCCCGCTCAAAACTCGCCAAGGTTGCGTTTGCAGTCGTCTGTGGTGTAGCTACTCCTTGCTCACTCTGGAGGAGCTGTCTGATTTAGCCTTGCTGGAGGAAGTTGGGATCTAGCAGAGGATACAGATAAACGGGAGGTTCAGGTTCTCCAATAACATTTTCAAGGCATGCATATTATTTAGTATTAATTAGAAATCAAGCAAATAATTATATAATTTAAGTAAACACATACAATAATCGAGTTAAATCAAATTAGTTATTCTAGAACTATGGTGATAAAATAATCCCCTTCACACTATTTTTTTTATTTACCAAATTTGATGGGGAGGGCAAGACTTTATGAAGAAAATGTGTCAATCGATACATTTTGTATTAGCTCCTATTAGCTCCTATGTATTAGCTCCTATCATATTAGCTCCTATCGACCATTTGATCAGTTGTCACAACAATCACTTATGGATTATTTGGTTGGAATCATTTGCCTAAAAAGTTAGCCACATTAAGTAATTCATCGTTTATTTAACTCTTACTGTTGAATGAAAAATGATGTAGGACACAAACATTAGTGGGGAATATCAAGGGGCTTTAATGTCACATTTTTAATGAATGACGCCGTAACCTGAGTTCTGTGGTTGACTAACATGCTTGATATTTTTTATTGATTCTTAAATACCGCCATCTAGTGGTATGTATAGGGTATGGTCTAGCAAGATGGGCGCGTTGAAGGATCACTTTTGTTTCCGCCCAGACGTTAATTCGTGTAACACCTAGAAGCGAAGTCCATTTGTAATGGAAATAAACTTGAGATACGTCTAATATTTTACGCAGCTAAACAGTCATGTACAGTTGCCTTTCAAGGTAAGTACTATAGTGCATGTAGTCCAAAGTAGCTAGCTATGTCATATTGCTGAGATTGTTACAAAGCTAGGTAACGACTGCTGCTAGCTAGTTCACAACAGCCAAAATACTGTGATGACCTTTGGCATACTTAGCAAGCTGACGTGCATATTGTAGCTAGCTGTGTGTTACTTTGTAACACTGAATGGTGCAAAATAGTTTGCTACACAGGACGTTGGTGGCACATTTAATTGGGGAGGAATGGCTGGAGAAGAATTGGTGGAATGGTATCAAATACATGGTTCCCATGTGTTTGATGCCATCCCATTTGCTCCGTTCCTGCTGTTATGAGCAGCCTCCACTGGTCTTCTATGATGTTTACAAATTAGCTACACTGTCAACAAATTAGAAATAACGGGGCGTGTTGTCAATTAGCTAGATTTCCACATTAAAACATTCTCTACATTGTCATCCATTCATTGCTTTTCAGGGGTTTGAGGACCAAAAGCAGACTATGTCCTGGTTATGTCTCCTCTCAGTCACCTCTATGGAACGTTGACCCGTTCACACACAGGCGTCCAGAACGCTGTTTACACTTAAGGACATCAGCAGGTAACCTATGGCAACCTTTGGCACACATTCTCTCAGGCCAAGCTAAGCAGCTGCCAGTGGCAGCCTACTTGATGAGCACCAGTGTGCACAGAAGACGATTGCCAAGTGCCTTTCCAGTTTTAGATGAAGCCCTTCAGCCAATTCACAATGACGTATTTGAGGCTAACCTACGAAACAGCCAGGCATGCCAAGAAAGGTAGGTCGAAACTCCATACACCTCAGCAATCTCAGTGTATCAACTAGTTTTCCATTTCTGCTGTATAGTATTAGCCTTCTGACCATGGTGGCACTTCCAGGTATATTGAATACATGGAGAAGGTGAAGAAGGGGGGTGGGGAGAATGCAGTAAAGAGGCACACCCAGAGAAACAAGAAGATGTTGGTTACGGACCGTCTTCGCATGCTGTTTGATGACGGATACTACTTTGAGCTGTCTCCCTTCGCTGGAATGGGCCTACCCTATGGAGACATCCCCTCAGCAGGCTGTCTCACTGGTAGAGGGTTCTCTGCTCTGTCAGTGACGGATGTTCTTAATGCATGCTTATCACTCAGAAACTTGAAATATCCAACCTGAAATTTGGCAGCAAGGGAAATGTCTTGTTCCAGTGCATTGTAAAACAATATGTATAAGTAAGAATGAGTTATACTCAGCCTTATTGCTTCCTTGTGCACTTCTTCACTGTTGCAGGTATAGGTAAAATCAACGGGTTGTGGTGTGTGTTTATTGCCAATGATGCTACTGTGAGTGGTGGTACAGCCTATCCCATAACCGTCAAGAAGCAGCTCAGAGCCCAGGATGTAGCTATCCAGAACCGACTTCCTTGTGTCTACTTGGTGGATAGTGGAGGTGCATTCCTTCCTCTTCAGGTATGAACTCAACTCATTGAGATTAATACCACTGATGAATGACTCAATACGTAATTGCTAAGTTTACTCCATCCACAGTCTGAGATTTTCCCTGATAAAAACCAAGGAGGACGTACTTTCTACAATGAAGCCATCATGTCTGCCATGAAGATCCCTCAGGTGAGACAGAAATGCTAAACATCCCATTGAAGACAATCCAAACACAATATTTTCTACCCATGAATGTTGTATCTTACTCCCTCTAGGTATCCGTGGTTTGTGGTTCATGTACAGCTGGCGGTGCATACATCCCCACTATGGCAGAAGAGACTGTGATGGTGCACCGGATCGGGACGATATTCCTGGGCGGACCGCCCTTGGTGAAAGCTGCCACAGGGGAAGAAGTCTCCCCAGAGAATCTGGGTGGGGCCACACTCCATGCAGAGTGAGTGAGTGAGTGAGTGGAAAGCCGACAAACTCTCAAGTTCTCTGTGCGATTCACTATACTACTATATCTGCACTAATAGGCTCAAACTTCACCTCCCCCTCCCCGTGCTGTTTCAGAGTGAGCGGCTGTGTGGACCACTTTGCCTCTGTGGAGAAGGAGGCCTATGAAACCACACGTAACATAATCTCTACCCTCAACTTTGAGCTGCCCGAGGAGGACGAGGCAGGGGTGGAGGAGCCTCTACATAGTGTGGAGGAGTTGATGGGTCTGGCCCCACGGGACTATGAACACAGCCTGGAGGTCAAGCTGGTCAGCTCAACACACACTTAAACCAACAGTCACATCTCATGGGGATGTTTTAGAATTACAATTATTCTGTTACTTTTTTTTCTGTTCTTTTTTTCTGGTCAGATCCTGAGTCGGCTGACTGATGGCAGTAAGTTCCAGGAATTCAAGGCTCGATATGGAACAACCCTTGTGACTGGTTTTGCCAGAATTAGCAGGTAAGAGTTGTTGATTGACAGTCTTTAGTCTTGAAGTATTTACCCGACCTCCTTCAATAGTTTAGTAGATTTTATCTTAGAGGTCAGACTTTTACATCTCCCTTCATTATGCATACATTTTAATGTATTTTATTTGCTTCAGAAAGTTGCTGTATATTGGAACCTCTTAAAACCTCTATTTTCCGATAACATTTATTAACTGACACATTTTTGAAGCAGACTGTTTAGTAAAAGAGCATCAGGAGATTAACGGTTAACCCTGTTAATTTGCAAATTAGATTAGTGTGCTTCTGTGTTCCAACCAGTCAAATCTTTCCCTTTTTGAATGAGAACACAAGGGAAAACAAGTCACTTCAGCCAGCTTTCATCTGCTTTTACAAAGAACTTCTCTGAGAGCAACTCGTTGCCATGGCAGCGGAATGTTTTAGATGCAGGTTAGCGTTGTTCGTCATTAATCTTGTTCTGGAGGCAGCGCTGCAGAGTGGTCACAAGCTGACAGTCATAAAATCGGATTTTAAACCTAACCCTAACCACACTCCTAATGCCTAACCAAAACATTTACAATATAGCCATGGCAATAAACGTCAACCTGCATTCTAGATCCCAGAGGGTATTTTGATTTTAAACAGGGTATGATGCTCAAACAATTCATCAAGAAATTACTAATGAAAATCCATATAAATCTTGATGAAAAGTTTATTTCACTTTGTGTGTTCTTAAACTCCACTAAAAGTACTAAAATACAATTTTCACAACTGCTGTATGAAGGCAATACATTTTATTCAAGTTTAATGCCTAACTTGCAGTATATTTTTTCTTCAGGCATCAGGTTGGCATTGTGGCGAGCAATGGGGCGCTGACACACAACGCATCATTAAAAGGCAGCCACTTTGTCCAGCTGTGTGACCAGCGAGACATCCCCCTGATATTCCTACAGAACACCGTCCCAATGCCAGAGCTGACCCTCTCCCAAACCCAGGTATGGCACTGCAGCCAACCCTGAGCACTCACCACAGAATAAAACCACATTTTTCAAACAACTGGAATACCAACTCTCCAAAGAGAAAAAAATGGACTCCATTACTCCGAATGTAAAACAAAGCCTGGCGAGGAGGAGCACGGAGAGACCTCTCAATATTATTTTGTAGACGGACACTGCTGTGGAACTCAGTCAGCCATGTTAAATAGGACTATGATTAAAATCAGGTCCTAAAATCAATACAGCCATGTCATCGGGATGTTATGCTCTGTTCTTGAACATGGTTGTGGAATTTCATGTCGGTGTGTTAACAAGTTTCTGCTGGTGTTACTCATGGACCAATCTGTTAACTATGTGTGTGTATGTATCCTCTCTCTACTCTAGGCAGAGACCAACGCCAACAGACTGAAGGCTCAGGGTTCCATGATGTCAGCTGTGGCATGTGCCTCTGTTCCAAAAATCACCATCGTCATTGGGGGATGCCATGGCGCTGAAAGTTATGCTATGGTTTGTGCAATAGTGCCAGCAGTAGCTGCTGTATGAATTTGCCCAGTGCTTACACATCAATTCCCTTATACACTCAGTAGCCAGTTTTAGGTTTTGCTCCTATAGACTGAGTCGCGTGGCTTGTTCTATAAAGCAGACGGGCATTGAGTCAATCAGTTACAGTTCGATTGAACATTAAAATGGACAAAACGAGTGACCTAAGCGACTTTGAGTGTGGTATGATCGCTGGTGCCAGGCGTGTCGGTTCCTGTATCTCAAAATCTTTTCACGATGAATCCTGGTTCCTGTTACTTCATACTGATGGCAGTCAGGATTTGTCGTGAGTGGCATGAGTCTATGGCACCATCCTGCCTGATGTCAACGGCACAGACTGGTGGCGGTGGTGTAATGGTGTGAGGAATGTTAGGTCCCTTCATACCACTTGAGCAACATTTCAATTCCCAAACTATTCAGGCTATTCTGGAGACAAAGGGGTGTCCGACCCAGTACTACCTAATAAACTGTACCTAATAAACTGTCCACTGAGTGTATTTTGAAAATACTAACTAAACGGGTCTCTTTTCTATGTTTTTCTTTATCTAGTGTGGCAGGTCATTTGACCCAAACTTCCTATTCCTTTGGCCCAATGCCAGAGTGTCCCTGGTGGCCCCTGGTCACTCTGCAGCTCTGGCACAAGAGGAGGAGGATGTTGAGAAGATCAATAAGAGGTAAGTCACCCATAGGACCAGTGGCAGTCGGTGCTGTTTAAGATGAGGGAAGACGCACATTTTTTTTTATTTTTTTAAATGAGCATGGCCTTATCTATTACAGTATATTGGATGACAGTTATTCATATTCCATTCACCCAGTTCAATGTAACGTCGTTTAGGCTAATACGTGATACTTGAATTTTCCCTATACCCATCATGAGGTTGCTACTACCTAGCCTATGAATGAAAGTTTACAATGTAGGTGCACAGGTTGAGAGAAATTTGACAGACATTGACACATTCAGTACCGTCTTGCACACTATTGCTTGCATCTAGCTGATCTAGGGTATAAGCATTAGTCCAACAGTTGCAAACAGGAGTTTCTAATAGACAGATGCAGGTATGTTTATCCCCGTTTCATTGTTTGCTTTCATTTAAGATTGTTGAAAAAATAATCGTCAGAATTAATGCACCCCTGCTCGCACGCAAACACAGTTCTATTTCATTGCAGCCACATAGATTCAGCATGATCACTTTGATTGTTGTAGTATTCCTTATTGCATCTATGCACTCTCCTCTCACCTTTTCCCTTCGCTTGTGGACTTAAGTGCACAACACATCAGCTGTCTGTGACCAGGCTAAAAAATACTTTCCAAGCCAAACCATCATATCATAACCGCTACACACAGACCATATGTTATATTCAACATAGCTACTAAAACTAACGCATTAGTAAACTCGCTACATTCATGCAGTACATTTTAGCAGTTGCATCGGCAGGCCCCGGTGGCAATAAATGGAAAAAATAAAAACGCTTACCTTGGAACATTTCCAGTGTTGGATAGCCAGCTATCTAACATAGCATCCCTCTGTTTGAGCAGGCTGAACTAGCTAGCTGCATTTGCTAGCTAAATGAAAGTGGGAAAAAAATATTTTTGATTAAATTAATATGTTCAGAACTGTTAAACTATTGTCTTTCTCTCCCTTTTGAGTCATCTACTCACATTTTATGCACTGCCATGCTTTAAATACTAGATTCATCCTTTGATTGGGTGTACTAGAACTCTGACAGGTTGGAAGACATCCTATGGAAGTTGTCATAATTACTGTGTAAGTCTATGGAAGGAGTTGAGAACCACAAGCCTCCTAGGTTTTGTATTGAAGTTAATGTACCCAGAGGATGATGGAAACTAGCTGTCCTCCGACTACACCATGGTGCTACCCTACAGAGTTGAATTTTTTTTATTGAACCTTTAACTAGGCAAGTCAGTTAAGAACAAATTCTTATTTACAATGACGACCAATTGTGAGCTGCCCTACGGGGCTCCCAATCACGGCCGGATGTGACAGAGGCTACTGCAGAACTTAATTTCAAAACAGTGTTTCAATTAACTATTGGTGACATGAATTTATTTAGTATAGTTTTATCTAAAAGCGATCACTTTAAAACATTTCTGAAATTCACTGAGGAGCCTGCACTGCACAGTACAGTCTTTCATACAGGAATATGATTGGTTGTGGATGTTAACAGGAGTGTTTATCCTTCTAGGTTGGAGAAAGAGAGCTCTGCATTCTTCTCGTCTGGCAGACTTTGGGACGATGGAGTGATTCTTCCCCAGGACACGAGGAAGGTAAATAACATAAGCATTTAGCAGATTTTATACAAAGCAACTAAGGCACACAGGACCAGGATTGATTTTAAATCTCTGTAGAATCACAACTGCCACTTAAGGTCACACAGTCCTGGCTTGTCCTCACTGACTGGAAGCAGATTTTGCGGTTTACCATGCACATGTGGGGAAAAAACACTTACGTAATGGCATAGTTTAGTTGGCTGTGGTCATCAAGTTGTTATTCTTGAGAATCTCTTCGCCTTTTGAAAGTAGTGTTATTGAATGCTACTTGGTAGGTTATTCATTTTTTTAAATACAGAAAGTGTTGCAAGTCGTTATCAGTTTACACATGACCATTACATTTTCTTTCTCATTAGGTTTTGAGTGATTGTCTGAAAATCATCAAACAACAGGAATATCAACTCTCCAAAGAGAAAATAAGGACTCCATTACTCCGAATGTAAAACTTTTTTTACAATTGTCTTTTAGAAAAAGGTATTAAATCTGACTAAATGCCTTAAGGCCCTAATTACCTTAACAATGAAGTGCTGATCACAGAAACAAACATTGGAGATTTGTAATAACATATGTTTATTTGTAATGGCATTGAATAAAAGAATGTGTAAATAACTTGAAACATAGAAGGAAAAACAATTGTCGTGTGTTAATTCTTACATAGTGCCTTCATACCCCTTGACTTATTTACACATTTTGTTACAGCCTGAATTCAAAATGTATTAAATACCCATCTACACACAATACTCAAAGGGAAAACATGTTTTTGTAAATGTATTTAAAAATAAAATACAGAAATCTCATTTACATAAGTATGCACTCCCGAGTCAATACATGTTTGAATAACTTTGGGCAACGATTACAGCTGAGTCTTTCTGTATACATCAAGAGTTTTGCTCTCCTAGATTATACAATATTTGCACATTTTAAATATTCAAGTTCTGTCAAGTTGGTCGTTAATCATTGCTAGACAGCCATTATCTAGTCTTGCCAAAGATTTAAGGCGAAACTGTAATTAGGTCACTCAGGAACATTCAATGTCATCTTGGTTAGCAACTCCAGTGTTTATTTGGCCTTGTGTTTTAGGTTATTGTCCTGCTGAAAGGTGAATTTGTCTCCATGTCTCTTGGAAAGCAGACAACTAGGTTTCTCTAAAAAATTTAACTCCCTAGTCCTTGCCGATAAGCATACCCATAACAAGATGCAGCCAGCACCATGCTTGAAAATATGGAGTGTTACTGGTGTTGGATTTGCCCCAAACACAACACTATTCAGGATTAAGTTAATTTATTTGCCACATCTTTTGCAGTTTTACTTTGTTGCAAACAGGATCCATGTTTTGGATTCATTTGATTCTGCCCAGGCTTCCTTTTCACTCACTTAGGTTAATGTTTCTCCATCAGTTCTATCACAGCCTTTAAACTCGGTTTTAAAGTTGCCATTGGCCTCATGCTGAAATCCTGAGCAGTTTCCTTCCTCTACGGCAACTGAGTTAGGAAGGACACTTGTATCTTTGTATGACTGGTTGTATTGATACACCATCCAAAGTGTAATTAATAACTTTACCATGCTCAAAAGGATATTCAATGTCTGCTTTTGTTTTACCCATCTACCAATAGGTGCCCTTGGAAAACCTCCCTGGTCTTTTGATTAATCTGTGTTTGAAATTCAAGTGCTCGACTGAGAAACCTTAATGTTACACTATTGCACACAGGATGAGTACATGCAACTTGTGACACATTTGGGGTTAACATTGATGTAACAATTCAATTTAATCTATTTTAAATTCAAGCTGTAACAAAATGTGGGAAAAGTCAAGGGGTGTGAATACTTTGAAGCCATTGTACATGGTTCCATTAAAGCTAATGAGCACTAGGCCTTTAGGTCTGAGTTTATGACAGATACAACACTTGACCAAAAGTATGTGGAGACCTGCTTGTGGAACATATGGAGTTGGTCACCACCATGCTGCTATATCAGCCTCCAGTCTTCTGGGAAGGTATTCCACTAGATGTTGGGGACTTGCTTCAATTAAGCCACAAGAGCATTAGTATGGTCTGGCACTGATGTTGGGCAATTAGGCCTGGTTTGCAGTCAACGTTCCAATTCATCCCAAAGGTCTTCAATAGGGTTGAGGTCAGGGCTCTGTGCAGGCCAGGCAAGTTCTTCCACACCGATCTTGACAAACCATTTCTGTATGGACCTCGCTTTGTGCACAGGGGTGTTGTCATGCTGAAACAGGAAAGGGCCTTCCCCAAACTTGTAAGCACGGAATCATCTAGAATGTAATTTTATGCTGTAACGTTAAGATTTCCCTTCACTGTAACTAAGGGGAACTAGCCCAAACCATGAAATAGCCACCGACCATTATTCCTCCTCCAAACTATGCATTGGGGCAGGTATAGAGTTCTCCTGGCATCCTCCAAACCCAGATTTGTCCATCGGACTGCCAGATGGGGAGGCGTGATTCATCACTCCAGAGAATGCAGTTCTTGTGCTGACGTTGCTTCCAGAGGCTGTTTGGAACTCGGTAGTGAATGTTGCAACAGGTGTTTTTTACGTGTTTCAGCGGTCCCATTCTGTGAGCTTGTGTAACCTACCACTTCACGGCTGAGCCGTTGTTGCCCCTAGACATTTCCACTTCACAATAACAGCAGTTCACCGGGGCAGCTCATAACAGGGCAGATATTTGACTGACTTGTTGGAAAGGTGGCATCCTATGATGGTAGGATGCCCCATTGAAAGTCACTCAGCTCTTCAGTAAGGCCATTCTGCCAATGTTTGTCTTTGGAGATTGCATGGCTGTGTGCGATTTTATATACCTTTCAGCAACGGATGTGGCTGAAATAGCCGAATCCACAAATTTGAAGGGCTGTCCACATACTTTTGTACAGTGTATATCACAACATTGATTTTGAAACTAAGCCACGAACAGGTTACATCAGTTATAGATAGATATATTTTTAAAACATTCCCAACAAAGGTTATAGTATTATTATTGTCCCTTTCTCCTGTGGAGTGGTATTGTAGATGTGTTTGAGAATGTAGTCCTAAGGCTTGTACATTCCATGGAAGGTGACAGGGATGATGACCTCCACCTCAGCCCGTGCGATCTCTGTCAGGTCTCTGGCATTGAGGATGAGGAGATACCCTGGCCTCTGGTCTGCTCCAGGGTTCACCACGATGCTCAACAACACCCCTAGGAAGAGGGAAAAGAACAGTGTCACATCTACAAAAAGAGAGTCCTCCCACCTCAACTCGTATCGCACCTCAAGTTGTATAGTATTGGTATGTCGGCCTTTTACATCACACTAAGGTGGATCCTGCTTAGGTAAGTCATGCTACCTGATCAGTTAAATGTTGAAGACCACAGATTGTGCCTCCTGTCTATCATATTATAGAATCCCTCTGTTTACCGTCATCTTCCTCCACAGAATCTGGGGTCTGCACAAAGATGGGCTCTGAGGGGTAAGAGTCTGGCTCCTGCCACACCCACGTATCCTTAGTCTTCACGTTCAGTTTGCAGATCTAGAGCATGACACAATCAAAAACGTACTCCCAGAATGACCATTAGCAGATTAGTCTAATCATAAACCTAATCATCAGACTTGGCTAATGCATCACCAGCGTTCCTGTCTGCATGCTATACTCACCCTGTCAGGGATGAAGTGGTTCAGGCCCAGTCCATAGGCATAGCTGTAGTTCTTCCCAGAGAATTTACTGTAGTTGATCTGAGGGAACTCGAAAGCTACAATGATAAAGGAATTCAAATGACTGATTTAATCGAATGAGGAAAATCTTTTGACTGATGATATGACAGATATTTAGTGGCATTAGATGGTATAAGAATAGGGGAGCTCTCAAGGTTTAATGAAACAAGCTGCGTGTGTTACCTTGTCGTGGTCCAGAAAACAGAACCTCAGGCTCCAGCCAGATGGTTCCATCGCTGCGCATCACTGCAGTGGCTGTGGTGTACGGAAGGGATATCAGATTCTTCCCCTGTTCCTCCTGCAAGTTCAAGTACAAACAGGAAAAACTTAACTGATTTAGTCCTCCTCTATCCTGAGAGGATAACATCAAAGCAGTAATAACTCCTTACTCCAGAAATGACAAGATTAAGGCCACGACACTTACCTTGTGGACGTCCATGGGTAGAACGTATCGCCGGACCTCTGGCTGAGGTGCCCTCATAGCAGCTTTCTTCACTTCCTCCCAGTTCTCCCGCAGGTTGGCCAGATATAGGTAGTTGTAGACAAACTCATGACTAAAATTGAACAAGAGAAAGAGGCGCTGGATAAGTGTCTTGTACATATGTTCTTCTCAAGTCACTACAACAACTGGTCAGTATTCACCCTTTCCAAGTACACAGGTCAACAACGATGAAGCCATCGTCCTCATAGCTGTTGATATGATGGAAGAGATTGAAGGCAGAAGTCCTGAATTTATGCTCTATGTATTCAGCTGGGTCCTTTGTAGCCAGATGGAACCATGTCTAGATGAAAATGGATACTGTTAGCTAGTGTTGAAGATTATTTTAGTATCAATAAACATTGAAATGCTAACAGCCCTTGAATACAGTTTGATAAGTGGTTTAGGTGTTCCTTTACTTACGCCCATGGTTTCGTTTGACTCAAAGCAATCCATGTAATTTGTGCCCCAGATGCTCCAAGCGGTCAAGAATTTTAGAAGGTTTATCTTCACTGGAGTCTCAACGAAGACAAAGTAGTTTTCTGTCATTCCAAAGCTGATGGAGGATGCAGGAAAAGTATTTTAATACATTTAAATGTGCAATAATGTTACAAGGAAGAATGTGAACTCCAGGGGCCTAGTTATCCAAAAGTTAACAATCAAGTAAATTATTTGTCTGTTCTATTCCTATTCCTTAAACTGTATCCTGACAATCAGCAATGTCACTAACCTGTGAACATAGGAGGGCTTGAATCTCTCACTGCTGGGGAGCTGCACAAGAACCTTGGACTTTGCAATGGGATCGGACTTGTCTGAAAACAAGAATCACAACCAGATAGCCATTTGATTTAGGGACATCTCACTTCCAGAATATAGTATCAATGCTGTATACAGAACAAACCTTTCGGTGTGGGAGGAATTTTGACAATGTTGTAGGCCAGTGACATATTCTTCCCAAAACAGTTCCCAATGTTGTACACCGTTCCATCACTTTCAATGTGTGGATGAGCTGTCACTCCATTGACCGAGAGGTAGTCACACAGGTCCACCTGGAGAAAGAGTTTGAGAGACTTTCTTTGTGACTAGAGTTCTTATGTTCACTCAATCTGATGTCAGCCAGAGGGAGCAGCACATACCCTTTTCAGAGTCTCCAGTGTGTCTGGGTCGACTTTGGTGATGTAGTTGGTTTCTGTGCAGGCATAGAAATCCTCACCAACAGGGTACACGTTCACTAAGCAATTATCTGTCACCTCAATCCCTTTGAAGTAGGTGAAAAACCTACAAAGACAAGAATGGACCATTTGAATGTTGCGTCTAATAACTAAGTCATGACACATGAGTGTTTAACTTGATTATCATAAAATGATAGCAAATCACCTTGAGAATATATTTTTGCAAGGATCTGGGTAGGCTGCTGTTCCAAACTCCGTGATGACCACTCTTTTCTCTGTCATGGCTCGCACATAGGCATCTGTTTTGACAAATCTTTAGAGAAACAGTAGTTAAAAACAATAATTACAACCAATATAATTTAAACATGTAGCTTGGAACATACAGATTGGGAATCGATAGGCCCACTTCTGTTTCAGCTCTTTCCAAAGCTTTTGAGAGCAGCAGTAGGTCACTGTGTTTTAGTATTCACTGTTTTAATGAGAAACAGTCCTCACTGAGGTTTCTCAAAACATTCCAGTCAAATTTATGGGCCGAGGGGAACATTTCACAAAACTACACAACTACCACCAGTGTGTAGTGTAAAATTGCATGCCCTCATAAAATATATATTTTACTACCTCACGGTTGTAAAGTGTTACACATCACTGAAGTCAACATCAACACAGAGGGGCTTACTTCCGATAGTATGTCACATGGCCGTTCTTTAGGTCAAACTTGTGCATGAGGGCCTGGCCATCAAAGAGGTGGTAGAAAGGTTCCGCCCCCACCTCAAACAGGCCAGGTCCAAGACGCAACAGACTGCCGCTCAGCCATTCTGGGATCACACCTGAACAGAGCATGAAATGATCCATGTTACCCTGTTGTGCTCATAAAACCCCAAACCTTCGCTTGTAAACCAAAGGGTAGTGGAGTCTCAGATCTGTTCCTCACATACCTACAACCACAGCAGGAATAGGCTCATTCAACTCTTCACATGTCTCAAAGATTTTCTTGTAGCCACCAGCCGGATGCTCAATTCTGAAAACCAAACAAAATTACTCCAAATAGAAACATCTATTCACATGAAATCCTAGGCTGCTGATCCAAATAATATTTTCAGACCTAAAAAACACTATTACATTATTGCCTAAATTAAGTTTTAGTTCAAAACAACAAAAAAATACAATCCGAGACCAGAACACACATGTTCAACTGCTTTACACTAGCATGCAGCAAAAAAGTCATGCGTGAAAAATGCTTTGATCTAAAAGCTTTGCACAAGAACAGTTACACAACTTACATACTCCTGTCAGTTATGAAAAATATGCAAAGAGGTAGTTTACGCACCAACTTATATTCTTGCATGGGGGAAAAGTTGAAGCTAAGGAAAATGTATGAAAGGAGTTACTCACCGACTAACCATTTTCCTATTGACAGTGTGTAGGAAATCAGTCTGAACTGTGGAGTGATCAGCAGCCTTTATAGACACTGTTAGATTCCCAGGCAGAGCGCCGGGAGTTTGAGAACCTCCCCCCAAACCAATCAGAGGTCTCTGAAACAAGAATCCCTTTGTACCCAGACCATTCACTTTTCCATGTACTTTTAACCCACCGCCCTAATACTCCTCCTTCAGGAATTTCTCAGCGTAATTAAGACCAGAACCACATTTGCTAACCTGAGCCCACCAACATACCTAAATCAAGAGAAAAAACAGGAAAGTAATGTACTTCATTATGCAATATCTTTCTAGCTCCCACAGTATTTAGAACTAAATTGGATGGATTTCAGATGAATTTAACTCAAATGTTTTACAATAATCTGTGTAGGCACCCACACAGAGGGTGTTTGTTGTGCACGTATGATTAACTGGGGGTCTTTTCTTTATCCCGATCTAGAGGGATAAAGGTCAGAATCAGAGGGACATGCAAGTTATCATCTTCAGTTGCAATGAGCTTAGAATTCTAACAGCAGAGCTCTGCCACATTCACCATGTGTAGTGCAAAGATACATGGAATTCTGTGTCAGAGTTAACACTGTCTCTCCCTTCTGGTGCCAGACAGACAGTACAAGGACATGGAGGTAAACAAATCTGATTAAATAAACACCACCCTAGAACACTAATAAAGGCAAGTACATTTGCACAGTTCGTAAAGAGGATTTTGTTTTACAGTTGAACACTTTATTTTCAAGAACGTTGCATAGTAAACAGATGTTTTGCGGGGAAATAACGATACAAGTCAAAGGGTAAACTGATATGTCATTGATGGCTCTTCCTTTGAGGTTAGGTATCCAGCTATAAAGAGGTATTGAGAAAATGCATCTAAATAAGTCCAAAAGTCTCCCTTTTAGGTTTAATACTTCATAAATGGCAGTAAAAATACATTTGTCAAGTATATATATATATATATATATATATATATATATATATATATATATATATATGAACCATTATATTGACTAGTCTAAACTACTGTTCGTTTAAAAATGACAGAAAATAGTGCAAAACTTCATTATCCCAAATGGCTGAACATAACTAGCCAGGAAATAAAGAAAAACATCCCACACCAAAAATATACAATAAAGTAGTTTGAGCTCAACTTTGAGAATGTTAATGGAATAAAAATACAGAGAAGTGACAAAACAAACAGAAAAACATGAACAAAGTTCAATTATAAGCATTTCATACAACCCTATGAAAAAAAAAAACTAGGTAGACTAATTTTATTATTAATCTTAACAATAAAACTAATCCCTGAAGGTTTAAATTCCGTACATTGATGTCAATCGGAGTGTATAAATCTGGATCAACTTCAAAATAAAGAAAATAAAGAATCGACTCCCAAATTGTCATTTGCTTACAGCTTATACTCCCATACGAGGGCATCATCAATCCCGAATAAATTATTTGGTGCACTAAAGATACATACTGCAGTATTTAGAAATTACACACACAAAAACATGACTTAACATAAAACATGCATAATTCAACCCTAAAGAGAAATGTTATAGTTGCAGTCTAAATTGTGGTGGTCCCCACAGTAGTTTCCTCCCACCTTCCTACATTTAGCTGCCAGGTCTAGTTTCAAGCAACAAAAATATTCCACACAAACAGTTGCATCCCAATTGTACCTTCAATTTCTAATTCCAAAAGCTTTTGGTTTTTTCATACTTATCAGCATTGGAGGTTTGATCTTTGGTTTATCTTCAAAAAGCTGCGCCTCGCTCGCAGTCGTTGGAAATCGGCGAGCGTAAATGTCTGTATACTGCCTCTGAAACTGATGATACAAAAATGTATTAGCTTGGGGGGGGGGGGGGGGGGGGGGTGTAAATTGTACACAAATGTGCAGTGAGATTACATTTGTACATTTGAGTAATTTAGCAGAGTCTTGAGTGATTTACAGGTGAGTGCATTCATTTTCGTACTGTGTAGTGAGATAAGAGAATATTAAGAAAGTGGTCACACAACATGCCGTCTAACTTGTTACCTGCTTGAGCTTCTTCTTCTTATCCTTTACAGACATGTTCTTGTCTTTGACCAGGCTCTCCAGCAGGTCAGCGATGGCAGCCTGGGACACACTCAGCTTCTGCTCCTCAAACTCCTCGGTACTGATCTGTCTGCAGAAGGAGTAGATGGGCATGGGGGCCTCCACACCACCACTACCTGGGTAGGTTATCTAGAGGAGGAGAGGATAGTCACACTTTCAACACGTTATGGTCTACTTTCTTTAAAGGTAGACTCAGCGATATGACATAGATACATAAAGTAAATAGAATAGTGGGTCAATTTCCACAACTAAGAGCATTGAAGCACAAGGCTAAATTTCGCCGCTGTTTTGGTCCTGTAGCTACCACATTGAAAACAGGGTGAAGGGGACCCCTTGCACATGCACAGATACTGTGTGACCAGGAAATCTTGCATCTTGCTCATCGCAATAGCTAGTGTTGCTCATGGCAACGTCATTTCATTGCGTCTACCTTTAAAATCTATGAAAATTATATTTCATGACAACTCACGTAACCAACTACGGTATATAATAGATACCTTATAAGAGTGACAGTATTATACCTGTACTTTTCTGAGGTATACCAGGTGGTCTCGGACAGCGTTCTGCAGATAGACTGGCACCTGGAGTATCTCCTGGTGGTGATCCATGAGGAAGGAGACCAGTCTGGTGGCCAGAAGCTCATCCAGGTCCACCTCTTCCTCACAGCCCAGCACACAGCGGGAGAACGTATGGACCATCTGGAAACACAATGGGATTGAATAATGGAGTTATGAGGATATGTTCAAATCATCACGCAGAATTGTAAAACCTGTGTTTCTCTCAGCCCTCACCAATGTGCGTGTTCCTATGGCGTCATGGAGCCGAGGCATGTCCACATTCTGACTCATCCGGGAGATCATTCTCATCAGCAGCTGGAGCTTCCTCCGGCTGGCAGGGGGCAGCAACAGGGTGCAGAGCTGCAGAGCCTCAATGGCCACCCGCTCCAACTGAGGCTGGAGGAGACCTTCACATATACACAATCACACGACTGTACACTGGAATGGCATGTATTCAACCCTTGATATGCATCAGATCAAAACAATGCATACACACCACTAGGACTTGAGGCTAATGAAATGCATTCGAGCGGATTAAGCATCTGTGTGATTTCACTTGGAAGATTAAATCAATGTTATATCTTAATGGCAAAAAGCCCTTGCTTCTCTACAGCAAGAACTGCATTAACTATGTTACATTTAAAAACTTGTACACGTCATCATTAAATGTAATTGTATAGGCATAATACTTTAAACAGGGCCGTTTAAAGTTCTGGAAAGTATCCAGATGATTACAATTGAAATGCCTGCAGTGATAACCTTCTCTTAAAGGACAATTAGAGTCTCACCCCATATTAGTGCAAGCCCAATGAGCAATGTTAGGCCAGGTGTTAAGACATGCAAAAGCACAAACACAAGCATGCAGATGTAGGCTTACTTTGCTCGGAACTCAGACGGCGTGCATAAGTGAACACAGAGGGCAGAGCAAAGGTTGGCCTGGACAGGTCCAGAGAGCTCTGACAGCGCCTGCTAACAGAAGGCCCAGCTCTGAGGTCTCGGAGGTCCATGCTGCTGGCCCTCAGGTTAAGCAGACTGGGACCCCTCAGGCCAACAGTGGAGGAGGAGTCTGGCTTCACGGTGATCTCTGCTACAGGGGCGTTAATACTGAAACAGCTGGCAGACATCCCTCTGTGCTCAGCTATATCCAAACCGGTACCAATGCTCCTAGGGCGCTTGGGCTTCTGACTGACTGAGAGGTTGTCCATTGGTAGCGAGATGCCGCTTCTGGCACCCTCGCTTTTGGAGCTGTGAGTGCTACCGTCTACAGACATCATACCTGAACTGGTGTTGCAACTGGGAGTTGCCATGGTGACAAAGACTTGGGGTTCAGAGTAAGGGTAGTTGTCTAAAACAGACAGAGAGTCAGTTTTATTCTGAGGTGGGGTGCTGTACTTGCTGCCACTGTTACTTTTGCAGGACACCAGACTCTCTGTAGACTGGAACAACTTGTGTTGGGTGCATGAGTCAGACTTAGCTGATTCATCCAGGATTCTCTCCAGGGAGCAACTACTGGGTCTTTTGAGCCTAACTGATGAGGCTCCACTGCTCTCTGACCGTACAAGACTCGGAGAGTTGCCTCCCAGGACATCCCCGGAACTGGCCCTTCGGCCTGTCAGACCCATCTGGGGGACCCTCCCGGCACAGCCCGTCTTCAGAGCTGCAAACGTGGACTGGGCCTTTGAACTGAACACCTCTCTCATTGGTGAGTCGCCCTCTTCAAAAGCCTCTTTCCGAATTAAGCTCAACAGCAGACATTCCGTTGATTTGAACAGGTTAACAGCACCTTTCATGTGAGGGTTTTTTGCAGGCTGGGGGTAGCTGGGATCCTCTTGGTTTTTTCGCTTTCCTCTTTGAGTTTTAGGAGCCACAATGTAGCCACATAAAACTAGCAAGAGACCAGACAAAAACAAAAACAACACTTGTGAAGCCAGCAGGACATAAACAAGGGAGTTGGCACATTGTGGGGAAAGGGAATAGCTAATTGGACATACATGAGTTAGTTATAACAAATGTCACAGTCACAGCCACAGAACAGTCGAGTCACATCCTCTGTTAGGAGGGAAATAACAACCAGTTGCAGTTTCATGCTGCTTGTATTGGATCTGGTCAATCTTTGTTCAGTTGCAGAGTGGAGACAAGACAAACTAAATCTTATCAAATAGAGCTCTTATAAAAAAAATTGAAATTTCATATAGAAGGATGAATACTAGTCCAGTAAACTTTAAAACATTTGCCTGAATTCAATAACCACACCTGAGATTTGTCCTCTACTTTAACTTGTAAATAACTGCAAATGTTGATAGCTAAGTTGCAAAAGATGGGGAAATTACATTATAGGTTAATTCAATCCAGGTTTTAGTAACACTTTAGGTTAGAGGGGAACAGGGAAACCCCAAAAATTAAGTTTGTCAAAGCATTTCACCTCATGGTCATTTATGCATTCAATTTTAAAGCTTGCAAAATGCATACATACCCAAGATGTTGACAAACAACTCATAGTACTCAAATGTAAGAAGTGGCTGAGGGAGGCTGTAGAAGTAGTCAGAGACGGTTTTAAACACATCCCTCTCAAACCCAGGATAGGATGGCTGGTTGGAATCATACTTCGGCCCTAGAAAGGGTTCAGTGACATTTTTTAGATGTTGGTCTGAAAACATAGCTCTCCTATTGAGAGCCTAGTCTTGTTTTGTGTGAGGTGAAATCTATTTCTCAATACAATATGCCACTAAAACTGTTGAGTAAAATCTTACTTACAGTTTGCAAGACATTTCATTGCAGACAAGACCCAGTGTGGGAGGTCATCTGTGGAGAAAAGGCTAATAAATGACCATGCATCTTACATTTTGCGTACATTGTGTACAGATATAAATCAGAGAAAGAATAGGCTATACCAGTCTTGTCCTCAAGTGTAACAACCCCATGCTTGTTCACATTGGTCATGTTGTACACAATGTTTTGAGAATTGATGTGTCTTGGATCCAAAACATCCTCAAGCGCAGTCAATCCCAATGTTTTCTGAAGGCTGAAGGAATAAAGAGGCAATGGAATAAGGATCTACTCATTAAAATGAGTAAGAATTATTTAAAACAAATGAAGAGTGAATCTTACTGTGTGAGAGTGATGCCTCTCCAAACATCCTGAATATCTTCCTCTGTTAGTGCTCTGGCCTGAACCACTTCAATCACAGGCTCAGTCTCCATATCTTGTTTTGATGGATCCACATTTTCCTGTGAGAAACAATTTCTCAGTCAATTATGCGGGCAAATCATACCGGGGGCACAATAGGGGAACATTTTCTAAAATATCAACAATACTTACTGTAGTCTCCTTGCCAGGTTTCTTGGAAGTCCTACATTTGAAGAAGCCTTCCTTTTCTTTCATTGAGAAACTCTTCTTTACTGATGCAGGCCCTGACACAGGTGGGCGATAGGGAATTGGTTTCAAAGGAGATGTTGAAGCAAACCTAGGACAGCAAAGGTGAAATACTACAATTATTTCAATGAAACACCCAAAAAGATTACTTAGGCCAGAGATGGTAGAGAAAGCGAGACATCCCACTCCCTCATTCTTTCGGGATGGGATCGCACTGGTCTGCTTATTGCCCCCACCCCACGGAGGGGGTGCCCCAGAGATTGTAGAGAAAGGAGTCATCTCCCTGGCTCAATTTCTGGTGGGCAGGAATAATACACATACGACATGTTTTAACGTGACCACATCCCCGAGTAAGGTACAGCCGTAGGGCACTCCCATGTTAAATTGCCTACTTTAAGCATAAGCCGACAATGTCTATTCTTTTATTGTATCATTCTATAAAAATTGTGGAAATTCTTGGTTGGTCATCTAACATACTTCCATGTCGTCTTAATCAACAAACTACATCATACCTAAAAACACTTTCATTCTAGATGTAAAATTGTTCAATGTGATTTTCTGGATTTTTTTCCCTCATTTTGTCTGTCATAGTTGAAGTGTACCTATGATGAAAATTACAGGCCTCATCTTTTTAAGTGGGAGAACTTGCACAATTGGTGGCTGACTAAATACTTTTTTGCCCCACTGTATAGGCCAGCCAACAAGAAGCAACTCTTTCAAATAACTACAGGTAGGCAAAAAGTGGAAGTAGTTACGCGACTAGCGAATTAGAGCGAGACTAACTTCTCACTAGCCAGACAGCTAACCAACGGGCGAAAAAACTAGGTGTTAACAAACAATGACAAATATAATGTGACATCTTTTCTGTAAGTGTTAACAGGTCGGGTAGCAAATTAGAGTTGAAGAATAAGTATCATGCAAATAATTTGTTGTGATAGCCAAGTATGTTAATATCGACAAGACTGAAAACATTAATTTTTTTTTTTTTTTTAAGTGTCAGTTTGCTTAGGATGATGCCAAAGTTAGGCTAATTACATGGGAGTAACCTACCCGGAGGCGTGGTCACCTTAAGCCACACCTTTGCAGAGTGTCTATAAATAGACCAAATCCAGCTATGTTCACAGGAGAGAGGGAATGCCCATTTATATGCTGGCTTTGGTCTACATTTTTTACAATGGTAAACAAACAGCCTGATTGAACTATTTATCCACCATCTAGGATTTAGGATACCTGTAGAGATGGCTGTTGTCTTCCAAATCTTCTGAACCCCATCTGCCCTTCACATCCTCGATCACATGATTTTTGAGGAACTTCTTCAGCAGTTGGATAGTCTGTTGTCTGGTGACATCTGGTCCAAAATTACTATTGTACCTGAGCAGTTCGTGTAGCCAGTCGACAGCTGCTATGGCAGTAAAACAGTTCCCATATACTCTGAAGTGTTGACGATGTTTCCGCAGAGGCATCCCTGCCTTGAATAGCTTTGTGACTTCATTCCACTGCAAATTAAATTGTACTTACAAATTAAATTGTACTTACTCTACCGGCTGTCTGAGGTTTGTCCAATTTTGTATTCAGATTTCAATATATAAAAAGTTTATTTTTCCTCCACCCTCCCCCGATTCAGAATATCCCATTTTTATTGTCATGGCATGCGTGGTTCAATAGCTACTGACGAGCAAAAACCGAATATCTTATGTTAAACTGACTTTACCTTGGTGCCAAACCATATACATACCACCTCTCTAAAAAGTATTTCATAAGTAAATTGTCTCAAATTTCGAGCCGCTGAAGTACAAACCCCACAAACAACCTGTAGAGTATGTTACAATTGTATTGAATTCAACATTCTTACTCTTACTAAGGAACATTTACACGATTTCACACAAATGTTTTCAGAATGTATATGAACTGTATCACAGCCGGACTAGTTTTACGCCAGTGTTTGTAAACAAAATAACACTTCATAGAACTATAAATGTAACACTATATAGACAAAAAAAAATGTTAAACGATCAATTTGGTATAATAGATAGTCTTTGCATCCATTGCTCTCAAACTCTAGGCTGTGAACGTTTAGAAACGTCAATCACCGCTTGAGATTTTGGATTTCGAAACATATCTTTCAGCAGAAATAAATAATAATTCAAATAAAACAGATACACTTACTGTAGCAGTTTTGCACACTTCCATACAGCTATGGGTGACTCCATCCAACAAAACTACCCTCCTGCTACACTTCCAGAATTACGCATACACACAGGTGGTGGCCCCGTCTTCCACAAGTGCTGTAACATTTAGATATGGCCATGTGGGACTTCTATTTTCATGATTTATCGCCGAAATTGAAGTTATGGTCCTAGCTTCCAAAACCATACCTAGTGTTAATTTTCTGATTGTTAAGAGCCCCAGCGTTCAAATTTCCCCCATACAGAAGGACACCTTCATCCAATGACTCGTAACGTTATGTGTAATGGAACTGAGAGTCGTGATCAAGGGCTACCATAGTTGTCTATTCATTTGAGAGTGGTTACAATTCTCCAGCACCATCTCTCATATTTCTACCGAAACAGGGGCGGGGAGTGTTTCAACTACTAATTGCTGATGTGATATCATCCTGACGTCAAATCAGAATAGGAAAACGATCAGGGATTCGTCAAATCAGAATATGAAAACGATCAGGGATTTGTCACTAACTAGCTAATCCTCGCTAACATATTGCTGGCCTAAAATATGTAAGGCTGTCCGACTCTGGAAAAAGCAACACCGATAACAGACAGCGTTACATTGTGAGTGATCTGCACAGTTCTAGCCAGTTTGCAGCATAGCTAACGTTAGCCAGTCAGACAGCCAACCAACCCACCAAAGTTGCAACATACTAACGTTAGCTAACTAGTCAGCCTATTTGCCCAAATTACAGCATTACAGCATAGGTAACTAGGTTGCCCAATTTACACCATAACTAGTTCGCTCGTTTGCCCAAGTTGCAGCATTGCTAGCATCGTAACACTAGTTAACGGTTTAACGTTCGCTAGCTAACTTCACAACAAGAACAAGTGTACAAGAAAAGCTTACCAGTTTTGTCGCCCTATAAGGCCCAGGAGTGACAATATGAGAACTCATCATATTGACGCTAGAATCAACGTGCAAACAACCCAAATTATTGTAGTTTGTTGGTTATCGGTGCCACATTGTCGATGCAGCGACCAGTGGCATTCCACACTGTTTAAAATTACGAGCTTTCTTCTGGAGGCAGCTGATTGGACTACATCTTTGTCATGTGACTATTCATAAGGCTGGTGGACAAACGACACAAACGAGTACCGTGAGATCAAAACAAATAGGCGATACTTTTGGCGAGACTCATTAATGATTACGCAAACTCAGGCAACAATCTATGTCATTTTTATCAGAGATTGTCAAAATGATATCATATAGCAGTGAATTCTGAGAAGGATAACTTTTGAGTGAAACATTGAATGTAGACTGCCACCTGGTGCATGCAGTATGACCCCCAAACAAACAGAGCAGTACGGAGTTTTTAGTTTTCTAAACGGTCTACAACAAATATGTTCATTAAACGCTAGTGACTAAATTGTGCAAATGGTCCTAAATATTGAAATGAAAATGAAAACTCCAGGAGTTTTGAAAGAGGGAAGAAAATTTGTTTTTTGGGGGAAGCTGACAGAAGGAAGCAAACTAGTGTGGTTTCTGCTCAGATCTTCAGAGGAGGAGGATGCAGCTTCAGTACACACAGTCCCTCCTGCTGAGCTCTGCAGGACAGGAAGCTCTAAAATTATCATCTCATCACCAAGGGCCTCCACTGTCCAGGGTTACTGCCTGCCCCGGGCCCATTGTTCCACACACTCATTCATCCCATTAATCCATCCGGAGGATGAACCTACTCCACAGAATAGTAGATGCTGGTTCCCGTAGACAAGTCCTCCCTTATTCACCAACATTAATATTATTCCATAACTTAAACCTGGAGTCTAATCATATTCAGCTATACTTAATTATTGATGTACCTTTCCTCAGGACATGGGAAAGGTAGTAACACAGCAGAGAACTGTCGTGTGGGAATAACAACTTAATCACGTGTATAAAACCACATAATCTCCTTCCCCCTGTGTAATATCAGGATAACAATTTGTAATTTGGGTATTTTGATAAGGGTTTCTTATAGCATGGATCTTTGTAAAACCTTCAAAAAACAATATGATGATGGCTAACGGTGAGGAGGGTGAGTTTGACAGATGGGTGTGAAAACAGAGCAAGTGGCTCTACTTTGTATAATAAAAGGCCTGGGTGTTTTGAATTACAGTGGGACACAGCTGGATAGCAACACTCACTGTCTGTAAATCATCTAATAAGGGCCTCTCCTTTTGTTTCTTTGAGAAGGTTCCTGAACTTTGCTTCCACAATGTTCCAATGACGAATAAACCAATGCATATACTGTTTATTTTTTTTAAATACAGCTAGCACAGAGGAAACAGTGATATTAAATGGACATGGTTTTCAAATCAAATACAATTTTATTGGTCACATACACGTGTTTAGCAGATGTTATTGCGGGTGTAGTGAAATACTTGTGTTTCTAGCTCCGACAATGCAGTAAAATCTAACAAGTAATGTCTAACAATACACACAATACACACAAATCTAAAGTAATGGAATGGAATTAAGAATATATGAGTATTTGGACGAGCAATGTCAGAGCGGTATAGACTTAGATACAGTAGAATGTAATACAGTATATACATATGAGATGAGTAATGCAAAATATGTAAACATTATTAAAGTGACTTGTGTTCCATTATTAAAGTGACCAGTGATTTAAAGTCTATGTATATAGGGCAACAGACTCTAATGTGCTACTGATGGCTATTTATCAGTCTGATGGCCTTGAGATAGAAGCTGTTTTTTAGTCTCTCAGTCCCAGCTTTGATGCACCTGTACTGACCTCGCCTTCTGGATGATAGCGGGGTGAAAAGGCCGTCGCTCGGGTGGTTGTTGTCATTGATTAACTTTTTTTTTGTTGCCTTCCTGTGACATCGGGTGTTGTAGGTGTCCTGGAGTGCAGGTTGTTTGCCTCCGGTGAGGCGTTGGGCAGACCACACCACCCTCTGGAGAGCCCTGCAGTTACGGGTAGTGCAGTTGCCATATCAGGTGGTGATATAGCCCGATAGGATGCTCTTAATTGGGTGTCTGTAAACGTTTGTGAGGGTTTTAGGTGCCAAGCCATTTTTTTTCAGCCTCCTGAGGTTGAAGAGGCTCTGTTCTGCCTTCTTCATCACACTGTCTGTGTGGGTGTACCATTTCAGTTTGTCAGTAGCCTCTTAACACCTCCTGCAATGTGTTATCCAATTAGGCAATGCTGTGACACAAAATATGAAAAGTTAAAGGAGGGAGGTTAGATACACATGATGAAAAGGTTTAGGGTAGTGCTTTAGATTTGCTAATGTCAGGACTGATTGTAAGAAACGATCGAAAATGAATAGACGGGTGTTGCATTGTCCAACAGTAATAGGAAAACAAAAACACTAAACTGGTTCCTGTGTCTTTTACACATGCACCTCAAATCTCAAATCTTTGAAGACTTGCACAAGGAGCAGTAATACACAAGTATATGATACAGTAGTTCATGTTTTGACTTTGATTGAATAGCATGTATCTAATGAGTACACCATGCATGCATCTCTCTTCTAAAGGTGCAACATTGAAAAGTAAGTTAGTAACCATCAATTATTTGGTATATAAGTAACAATTCATATTCAGAGGTTCTTGAAATATTCCAAATTCTGAGTTCATAGAAACATTTCAAACCGGCTTGGAGTCAAGGACTAAAGACCATCAGCTGTTAACAGTTTTTATCACATTGCTTCTCCACTTACCACATATCAGTCTGTTGCTAAGCAACTGTAAAATAAAACAGTAAACCTCCGAAGTCAGATAACCTCCTACCAATCACCCTCCACTTCATATTCACAGCATAGATATGGGCCTTTCGATTATTACATAGGAGAGGGACGATTTGGAGGGGAGTGATTATGATGCCATTTTTCACAAGGGACATGCAATTCTATTCAGAAGAAATGTCTTTATAGATTTTTGAAGGCCACATTCTTGATGGAATTCTCTGAATAAAAGTTCTATCAGTTCCTTCATGTGACATAGGTCTAGTCTTTGTTCTTCGATGAGATTCTTCCAGGCCTACTGATCCCATGCTTGTGGATTATGAAATGAGGTTGTGTTATTTTATAGTATGACACTATGTGAACATTTATTTTTTATTAGACTTATGTTTCAGGGCTTCTGTACTGTTGGTCTGTCACATGGGGATACCTGGGTTGGGTCTGGAATAGCCTATCTTTATTCAGTGTATTCTTGACAATACCATTTTAACACTGTAATAATACCCATGTAAGTACAGTGTAATTACAAATTATGTGCACATTTCGGACTGTAATAAACTCACATCATTGATTATATTGTTTTGTGTAAATCATATGCATAACATCTTTAAATGTGTAATTACACAAACAGTTCGATTACTGTTGTAGGTACACAGGCTAAAGGCCTCGATAGATATAATACAAATATATTTTTCCCAACTCCTTGAGGTGATAAAAAAAAAATGTATTGCTCAGAAAAGGTCTGCATCATTGAGGATAGATGTCATCATAAATAGGGAATGTAACCATCTGTATCAACAGCCTGCACCCTGTGAGTTCACAATCTGGCTTCCAGTTTATGAACATCGGCGCAGTTATGTTAAAATGTATGTCAATCAAACATATGAGCCAATCCGCGTTGCGTAGGGGTGGGCGCTCCAATTGCCAATGAACCTGTTTGATTGACATTGTAAGTCTGTAGCGCAGCGCATGCTGTGCCCATCGCAGCAAGTGTTATAAAAGGCTGCTATTATATGCAAGCGAAATATCTAAGTAGATAAATGATTGAGAAATCAAAACACCATTCGAGGAAGTAGCTATACCACATACCTACATTTACTCTGACCGTCACCACCCCGAAAGGGAGAATTTGTGCAAGTTTAATTAAGAACGTGACAAATTCGTAAACTAGAGGATTTGACCGAGGGAAAACGACTGCATTTGTTGTGACCTTGTGAAGGTTTAATCAAAATGTACGACCTGCTCAATACGGTAGGTAATTTTTTAAAACACAAGTGTTATGCATGTGCATGTTCTTTATGCTGCGCAGGAGGCTCGTTACATCATGTAAACTGTACGGGTCCAGTGAGTGCTATAACCTACTGTATCTGCATTGTGGCGGAGAAACTACGCCTACCGAATTAGGCAAAAACGTATATGCAGGTAAACCCTTGTATTTACTAAAGTGAGTATCTTGGCTCTGTTTTTTTTTTTTTTCAATATTTACTGTAACATATAGGCTACTACTGTATACAAGGATGCCACTACTCAGCCTGGTTTCATATACTAGACGTAACAAAGTAAACGAAAATCTGGGACGCAAAAAAATAGTATGATATGATGTTTGGTATGGTTATATAAGACAGATGGTTACTTAAGGCAAAAACGAAAGTAGGGTGGTTGGTTGGGGTGGATGGGCGGGCGTCGTTTGCAAATTCGTAACATGTAATACGAATTGTACACTGAACAAAAATATAAACGCAGGATATAAAGTGCTGGTACCATGTTTCATGAGCTGAAATAAAAGATCCCAGAAATTTTCCATATGCATATTTCTCTCAAATTTTGTTCACAAATTTGTTTATATCCCTGTTAGTGAGCATTTTATCCTTTGTCAATATAATCCATCCATCTGACAGGTGTGGCATATCAAGAAGCTGATTAAACAGCATGATCATTACACAGGTGCACCTTGTGTTGGGGACAATAAAAGGCCACTCTAAAATGTGCAGTTTTGTAACCCAACATAATGCCACCGATGTATCAAGTTTTGAGGGAGCGTGCAATTGGCATGCTGACTGCAGGAATGTCCACCAGAGCTGTTGCCAGAGAATTGAATGTTGGAGGAGTATTTCTGTCTGTAATAAAGCCCTTTTGTGGGGAAAAACTCAATCTGATTGGCTGGGCTTGGTTCCCAAGTGGGTGGGTCTATGCCTTTCCAGGCCCACCGATGGCTGCACCCCTGTCCAGTCATGTGAAATCCATAGATTAGGGCCTAATTAATTTATTTCAATTGACTAATTTCCTTATATGAACTGTAACTCAACAAAATCTAAGAAATTACTGCATGTTGCATTTATATTTTGTTCAGTTTAATTTGTAACATATCATACGAAATGCGGGATGGACATCCACAAATTAATTCATACCATACGAAATGTAACAACTAAATGGACTGTCGCATTTACATACAAAATAATACAAAGTGCTCTGAGACCAGGATGCACTACTATGAATTACACTAGCTTAATTCAAAGCTCCAGCAACACTTATGTTGCATATGAGTGCTGTCATCCATCGTGAAAGGGCGGTTTGCGTTGGTTACATTGCAGGTTACATTGTTGCATGTGAACATATCACCATAAGCTCTTTAGATAGCTTTGCTTATGTGCCCTGAGCTGTGTCTCCTAGGCTAATACTGGAGTGCATGCCTATACAGACTTTCCCTCATCCCCACTATGCCAAGTCCATCCATGCTGACTCTCTAAAAACACCATTTACAGTGCTGTGTAAAGCTGCTGATGCCTAACATCAAAGAGACTGAGTAATAAGGGAGAATATGAGGGGGACAAAATAATAGAATTCGTCAGCAGCACCCATATGTAAAATGTATGCACACATGACTGTAAGTCGCTTTGGATAAAAGCTTCTGCTAAACGGCATATATTATCAGGCTGTGTTCAAGTAGGCTAAGGTTATCAAAGGATTGATTGGAAACTACTTAGTCATCTAATGTCATCCATTTTGTGTATGGTTTGCATTTGGCCACTTTCTTGACTATCACAAGTACTTTTATACTAGTACAGTTGAGACTTGAGTACACATACCTCCTCTATTGAATGGACTTCATGCC
This sequence comes from Oncorhynchus mykiss, assembly GCF_013265735.2. Classification (NCBI taxonomy): domain Eukaryota; kingdom Metazoa; phylum Chordata; class Actinopteri; order Salmoniformes; family Salmonidae; genus Oncorhynchus; species Oncorhynchus mykiss. Next base: position 67,981,407 of record NC_048569.1, on the reverse strand, counting down.
TCAAACTCACACTGAGCATCCATTTTACACTCAGCTCTCTTTAGCCGATTGCTACCAGAAGAAAATAGTTGCCATGGAATACCCAACCCAAGCACTCAGCCGAATACCAATGATCCTCTAAAAAGTTTGCTATAACTTTTTTGCCCTTGTAAGAAATGTATTTCTCCAGAAGAACCTTCTGTTTGACGCTAGCTGACCTAAGCTATTTTCTTCTAGGGAGAGGGGTCCTCCATGTCCTTGCCAGCTTAGCTGGGTCCTATAGGGTTACTGAGGCTAAGATACCACTTACAGGCCAGAGCACAAATCAAAAGGCAGTGGATAGAATTATACCAATGAAACAAAATCTGGTAATACAGGTTGTTTTGCTAATTACATTGGTAGTAGCCTAGTTGGTCACTGAACATGATATGGCATCTTTTTAAACCTGAGAAACTGACCTTTATTTGTAAAATCTGTCAGCGACTAAAGCAGGTACCAATGTGTAAGATAGTGGACCCTAGGTGGTCTTATCAGGGAGTGCGAAGAATCACTAGTCAGATGAAATCAGGTGTAAAATGCAGATATATTTACAGGCGCTATAAGGACACAAGGCGAGACCCAGATGGTTTGAGTCTTGATATTTATTGAACAATCCAAAAGGGGTAGGCAAGAGAATGGTCGTGGACAGGCAAAAGGTCAAAACCAGGTCAGAGTCCAGGAGGTACAGAGTGGCAGGCAGGCTCGAGGTCAAGGCAGGCAGAATGGTCAGGCAGGCGGGTACAGAGTCCAGAAAACAGGGTCAAAAACAGGAGTACGGGAAAAACTATGGTTGACTTGAAAAATACACAAGACGAATTGGCACAGAGAGACAGGAAACACAGGGATAAAAAGCGACACCTGGAGGGGGTGGAGACAATCACAAGACAGGTGAAACAAATCACGGCGGTGGAAGTCGGCGATGAGGGCTGGATCCAGGATGTCTCTAGTGGGAACCCAGCACCTCTCCCCCGGGCAGTAACCCTCCCAGTCAACCAGGTACTGGAAACCCCTGCCCCATGGTTGAACACCCAGGAGATGTTACAACCTGTATGCCAGATGGCCATAAATGACACGGGGAGGGGTGGGGCCCTGGGGACAGAAGACAAAGGACTGTGAGACACAGGCTTAATCCTAGACATATGAAATGTAGGGTGAATGCGGAGGGTCCGGGGTAACAAGAGATGGACAGCAGTGGAACTATGGACTCTAGAGATGGGAAACGGACCAATAAAATGAGAGGACAGTTTGCAGGACTCTACCCGAAGGGGCAGGTCCCGTGTGGACAGCCATACCCTCTGCCCAACGCGGTAACGGGGAGCTGGAGTCCAGCGGCGGTCCGTTTGTTGACGATACCTGGAGTTGGTCTTGAGAAGTGCTACCCGAGCTGTTCTCCAGGTGTGTTGACAGCGGCGGACAACCATCTGGGCCGAGGGTACGTTGACTTATGGTTCTTGTTCTGGGTAGAGTGGAGGTTGATACCCCATGCAACACTCAAAAGGGGAGAGTCCTGTGGGCCACCAGAAACGTTGTCAGAGGAATGCTAGGGTACGGGGGGAACCGGAATGACAGGTCAGCCTGGAGGAATGAGCCCATTTCAGGACTGGACTGAGTTAGGGACAAACAGCTGGTTAGCCAGGCCCCCTTCAGGTCCAGGCTGGGAACGTTGTGCCTTGCAAACAAGGGTCTCAATACACCAACCCACTGAGGCTGCAAGACATGAGGTAGGGAGAATGGTTTTGGAGACTGAGGGTTTGGCAAAGGAACTGTATTGGCGGGAGAGGGTGTCAGGCTTCACATTATTTGACCCTGGGCGGTAGGAAATTGTGAAGTTAAATCTTGTAAACAGGAGAGCCCACCGGGCCTGCCTGGAGTCAAGCCACTTTGCTGTATGGAGATATTCAATATTTTCATGGTTGGTCCAGACCAGGAATGGCTTTTCGGCTCCTTCCAGCCAGTGCCTCCACTCTTCCAACGCCATCTCACCGCCAGGAGTTCTCGGTTACCTACATTGTAGTTCCTCTCTGCAGGATTGAGACGATGGGACAGGAATTAAGCTTTTGGTCCTAGGCAGATTGCTGGGACAGGATGGCCCCCACTCCAACATCAGAAGCATCAACCTCTACCACAAATTTACGGGACGGATCTGGATGGATGAGGATGGGAGCTGTTGTGAACCGATGCTTCAGGTCCACAAAGGCTTTGTCGACAGCTGGAGGCCATGTGAACAGTACCGTGGGAGAGGTGAGTGCAGAGAGAGGGGCCGCCAGGGTGCTGTAACCCCGAATGAAACGGTGGTAGAAGTTAGCAAAACCCAGGAAATGTTGCAACTGCACCCTTGACGAAGATTGAGGCCAATCCACCACTGCTTTCACCTTTCCAGGATCCATCTGGACAATTTCCTCAGCGATGACATATCCCAGAAAGGTTTTTTTAGAGCGGTGGATCTCATTTCTCGGCTTTCATGAACAATTGGTTCTCCAGGAAGCGCTGAAGGACCTGTCTGACATGAAGAACATGTTCTTGGGCAGACCGGGAAAAAAATCAGGGTGTTGTCAAGGTAAACAAACACAAAACAGTTTAACAATCCTGGAGCACATCGTTTACCTGAGCCTGGAAGACAGAGTGGGCATTATTGGGGAGTCCAAACGGCATGACCTGGTACTCATAATGTCCACTGGCTGTGTTGAATGCTGTCTTCCACTCATCTCCTTCACGTATCCAAACCAGGTGGTATGCATTCTGAAGGTCCAGCTTGGAAAAAATGGTGGCACCCTGGAGAAGTTCGAAAACTGAGGAGAAGAGTGGTAGGGGGTAACAATTCTTAACCGTAATGTAATTTAGACCCCGGTAGTCAATGCACGGACACAGGGTCTTGTCCTTCCTCTCCACAAAGAAAAATCCCGCGCCTGCAGGGGATGCAGACAGACGGTAGCTAGAGACTCCTCTATGTACTCCTCCATGGCCTTGGTCTCCAGCCAGGATAGAGAATATAGCCAACCACGAAGTGGTGTGGTGCCTGGGAGGAGATCAATGGCACTATCATAAGGACGGTGCGGGGGAAGAGAAGTAGCCTGTGCCTTGCTGAAGACCTCCAGGAAGTTGTGGTACTCTGTGGAGACGGCAGAGAAATCCAAGACTTGACTTAAGCCCTGAGGAGGCCGTCTCGAGGAATGCTGCGCTGCTTTGAGGCAATGGATATGGCAGAACGGACTCCAACCCAGGTTGAACTTGTGGTCCAGTCAATAATGGGGTTGTGTTTTTTGAGCCAAGAAAATCCCTAAACAGAAACATGGGGAGACTCAATGAGGAGAAGCTGAATAGCCTCACTGTGATTTCCTGAAACCTGCAGATTAACAGGAACAGTACTGTAGGTAACTCTACCAATGGAGCGGCCGTCCAGTGCTCTAGTGTCCATGGGAACAGAGTGGAGTTGAGTTGGGATACCTAATTCAGAAACTAGGGTAGCGCCCATAAAACTCTCATGCACCCCAGAGTCAATAAACACCCGGAGAGATTTAGACTGGTCTCCCCACAGCGGTATCACAAAAAAAGGAGTGCGGTTGATGGGATGTAGAGGATTCCCAGCCTGGTTCATCAGTGTACTTGTACCTACTACATAAATAGGTATCTTAACTGTGCAGGTGGCTATATAATGTCCCACAGCCCCACAGTACAGACAACTGTTGGAACTTAACCTATGTGAACATTCCCTAGGCGATAACCTAGCTCTGCCCAGTTGCATAGGTTCCGGACTCACCCGTCGCTGATGACTCTCGAGGGAGCTCGGGTGGCTTCCGATCCTCTCAGAAAAACAGCCTTCAGGGACTTCCTTCGAAGGTGAGCGAGCCACTGCGGATGAACGAGTGTGACCTAGGCCAGACCTCCTCTCACTCCTGCGTTCCCTTAGACGTCCATCAATTCTAATGGTGAGTGGGATGAGGGAATTGAGGTCCACCGGTAATCTTTTACCACCTCAGATAATCCATGAAGAAAGGTATTGAAAAGAGACTCCGGATTCCAGGCACTCTCGGCGGAAAATGTGCGAAAGGGATTAGCGTAGTCTGCCACACTACAGGAGTCTTGACGTAATTCAATAAGTTTTCGGGCCGCCTCTCTCCCGGATACCGGAGATTCGAACACCTTCCTCACCTCTGTCATGAAATCCTTCAGATTGACGACAAATGTCGGATTGTTGCTCCCAGACTGGCGTAGCCCAGAATAGCGCCCTTCCTGACATTAGCGTAATAAAAGATGCCATCTTCGATCAGTCCAAAAGAAACAAAGATGGCTGTAGCTCAAAAATAAGAGAGCACTGAGAAAGAAAACCCTGGCAGGTACCATGATCCCCAGAATATCGCTCCGGAGGTAGTAAGCAGGGTTCTCGGGGAGCCGGGGTCGGCTGTACAAACTCACCACTAATAGGGAAAAAGTTACTGGGTGGTTGGGTGTTCTCAGAGGTGGTAGGCTGCCTATGAGCTAACTCCCTGATTTCCTCCATCATAGCCTTAAACCCTTGGTCATGGCATTCCATCAGGGAACGAAGCCATTCCAAAAGGTCCTGTAATAACTCTTCATGCCTCCCAATGGTGGCTCCCTGCAAGGAGACAGCGTGGCGGAGCTGGTCCAAGTCTGTTGGGTCTGTCATGGCCAGTTTGTACTATAAGCGCACAAGGCGAGACCCAGATGGAGACACGGGAGGCAGATGGTTTGAGTCTTGATATTTATTAAACAATCCAAAAGGGGTAGGCAAGAGAATGGTCGTGGACAGGCAAAAGGTCAAAACCAGTTCAGTGTCCAGTAGGTACAGAGTGGCAGGCAGGCTCGAGGTCAGGGCTGGCAGGATGGTCAGGCAGGTGGGTACGGAGTCCAGAAAACAAACAAGGGTCAAAAACCGGGAGGACCGGGTGGCGCAGTGGTTAAGGGCGCTGTACTGCAGCGCCAGCTGTGCCATCAGAGTCCCTGGGTTCGCGCCCAGGCTCTGTCGTAACCGGCTGCAACCGGGAGGTCTGTGGGGCGACGCACAATTGGCCTAGCGTCGTCCGGGTTAGGGTATTGGTCGGTAGGGATCTCCTTGTCTCATCAAGTGCGCGCTAGCCAAGGTTGCCAGGTGCACGGTGTAGCCTCCGACACATTGGTGCTGCTGGCTTCCGGGTTGGATGCGCGCTGTGTTAAGAAGCAGTACGGCTGGTTGGGTTGTGTATCGGAGGACGCATGACATTCAGCCTTCGTCTCTCCCGAGCCCGTACGGGAGTTGTAGCAATGAGACAAGATAGTAGCTACTACAACAATTGGATACCACGAAAAAGGGGTAAATTTTTTTATTAAATCAATAAAATAAAAAATAAAAAAAAACGGGAGGACTAGCAAAAGAGAATCGAAACAGGAGTACGGGAAAAACGCTGGTTGACTTGAAAAATATTTAAGACGAACTGGCACAGAGAGACAGGAAACACAGGGATATATACACCAGGGATACAAAGCAACACCTGGAGGGGGTGGAGACAATCACAAGACAGGTGAAACAGATCAGGGTGTGACAGGCGCAGAAGATGAGCGGGATCCATGGATATTTACATGACATTGGCAAACACCGACATATAAACATAGACCTTTCAAATAACATATAATAAATAACCTAAATGGCCAATCAAATCAAATGAACCTTTTCCTAATGCAAAAACAAATCATGAAATAAAATAGGGCCAATTATTCTGTGTGTTGAAAAAAGCACAATCTCATCTTCAAGCAGTGCAGGTCAATATCATTCCCTGCTACCTCTGCAAATAATGGATGGCCATTTTTCATTTCATGTATTAAACATGTTTTGATATTAGCCTTATGAAATGTATAAATATTCATGTTTTCCATTAGTGCCCTAAGGAGTGTACAGTATTAGGGTGGCCTGTTGAGATCTATATGGCCCAATTACTAAAATCTGAAATCCATTAATGAGGTTATTTAAGTCATGCTAAATGCTATCATATTACTTCCTTGTCAATAATGACTTAGACAGAGAACTTGAATGTTTCATATTCGGGCATTATTGCTGTACACTGCTTGTACCTCAGCCATGTTATGGGAACAAACATAAAGACAACAACATAATCTTGTTGTGGAAAAGGCTCTTTTCACTGTTTCCTTAGAAACTTCATTCTCTGGTTTCTCCTCTGTTCCAATAGCCTTGGGTTCTATCCACCAGACGGACTATGGAATGGAGTTGCGCCCTCTGGCTCAGAGAGATTTGGTTTTTTGTCCTGCGGACCTTTCCTCCTCTGCTGGGTGGAATTGGGGTTTGTTGCTGAGGTGGTGGGGAGTAAATTAAAGATTTGTTCTAGTGAGATTGGCTCAATGTCAAATTGAACCTCTCAGCACCAAGCCTTTCTTTTTGACCACTGTAATAAATGAAGAGCCATCCGTTATCGCTCTCTCACTGCTCTGGATGCAATCATATCTGATGTTCATGCCTTTATCCTCACAACAAATAAATATATATTTTTGAGGATAGCCTTATACTTACGCTCTCGGTGGATTCGTGACCTTCCCCCAGTCAAGTTATATTGTTCGTCTCCTTGCCTTTATTATGATATAGACCTAGGTTGCACGGCAACCAACACTGACTCCTTTCTTTTGGAAGCTAATGATTCGTGAGTTCAGCTATACACTCCTACTGTTCCAATACAACAAAATGTGGCAGGTTTCTCAGTTGAACGCATTGCTACGGAAACATTATCTTTTTTTTGTTTTGGTTGATTCTTCTTTCAAGCTATCAAGCATAGATTTTCTCAACTTCTCTCAACCTCAGCCTACAAACAGAATAATTTCATCTGAAAGAACCGAGCCAGTGCATAGATAACAGACATTGCTCTTAAAATCACTGTCGCTTTACAAGCAATACATTATGTGTCCAGTATATTGAGTATAAATTGATGTTTCATGCAGGTATCCTTAGTTTCCACTTTTATTTTATCCAAGCTTTGATCATTTTTATGTCATTCCTGAACCAAAAGAATGTGTGCTAACTTGGCAGTATGTGAATTAAACCTCCAGTTATTCTGAGGGATGATATCCATGCCTTGGAGGGTATGATGGTTCTCCTGCAGAAGGTCACATCCTTGGATTGTTTTTGTTCTTCAAAGTCATTGGAGAGAGCCAGTAGATCCGGCAACTAGCCGAGAAGAAGAAGCAATCATCTGGTTATCTGCTATCTGGAGAAAGAGAGACACACACATAGTAAAAAAATGATCAAGAATTCTGAAACAATGCAAAGTATGAGGAGGACAATGTGTCAGCTTTCTGCTTAAGACTCTGGTTTCATTGGCTCTGACCTTGGTTATAATAAGACGAAGGACTGAGATGCAATACCGTAGCTAGATGTTGACCTTGAATGATAGTTTTCTCGTTTTCTGAGTTTATGTGTCAGTAAAACTGTTAGTTTTATTGAATTATCGTCTTACCATCTGTTATTGTCTAAAAAGTTTATGCCTTAGCATTCTAAAGACACAAAGTACTTTATTTGGTGATAAAAAACATTATTGTTCTTTTCCTTTATATCTTTTTCAATTAGTCATTTTCCAACCCTCATTAAAATCACTGTTTGTCATTGAGTGGGTGTGTGTGTGTGTCATCATTATTCATTCAAGATCTTGGCATATCGCCATCTCCGTTTACATAAGTAAGACAATGAAGCAATCATATTCTACCTTCTAGTAAATGCCCATGAGGCTCGTTGTTGTCACTGTATACTGTATAACCTTTGGACTAAAACATTTCAGATTTGTTGTGTTATTTTAGAAGTCATGGTGGAACCGGCTGTAAGAGGACACATTTGGGACAGACACGCTGAGTGTCTGCCAATGCAGTGTGGTATTCATCACTCCTGCCAGCCGTTCCTCAGTAGGACCTGTCTTTATCATGAGATAGATGACAAGCATTAGGACATGACTAAATATATGACTCTGAAGCTTTTTCATTCTCTTCAACCCAGTGGTTATTCCCCACAATACCTCTACAGATTAATATAGTGATGGCAATCATGACTTTGAATAGGGAACATACAGTGCATTCGGAAAGTGGACAGACCCCTTTACTTTTCCCCCTCATCATTCTACACACAATACCCCATCATGACAAAGCAACAACAGGTTTTTAGACATTTTTTTGCAAATGTATAAAATAAACTGAAATATCACATTTACATAAGTATTCAGACCCTTTAGTCAGTACTTTGTTGAAGCACCTTTGGCAGCGATTACAGCCTCGAGTCTTCTTGGGTATGATGCTACAAGCTTGGCACACCTGTATTTGGGGAGTTTCTCCCATTCTTCTATGCAGATCCTCTCAAGCTCTGTCAGGTTGGATGGGGAGCGTTGCTGCACAGCTATTTTCAGGTCTCCAGAGATGTTTGAATCAGGTTCTGTCTGGGCCACTCAAGGACATTCAGAGACTTGTCCGGAAGCCACTCCTGCATTGTCTTGGCTGTGTGCTTAGGGTCGTTTTCCTGTTGGAAGGTGAACCTTTACCCCAGTCTGAGGTCCTGAGCTCTCTGGAGCAGGTTTTCATCAAGGGTCTTTCTGTACTTTGCTCCATTCATCTTTCTCTCGATCTTGACTAGTCTCCCAGTCCCTGACGCTGAAAAACATCCCCACAGCATGATGCTGCCACCACCATGCTTCACCGTAGGGATGGTGCCAGGTTTCCTCCAGACATGACACTTGGCATTCAGGTCGAAGAGGTCAATCTTGGTTTCATCAGACCAGATAATCTTGTTTTTCATGGTCTGAGTCCTTTAGGTGCCTTTTGGCAAACTCCAAGCGGGCTATCATGTGCCTTTTACTGAGGAGTGGCTTTCGTCTGGCCACTCTACCATAAAGGCCTGATTGGTGGAGTGCTGCAGAGATGGTTGTCCTTCTGGAAGGTTCTCCCATCTCTGCAGAGAAACTCTGGAGCTCTGTCAGAGTGACCATCAGGTTCTTGGTCACCTCCCTGGACAAGGCCCTTCTTGGGGCGGCAGGATAGCCTAGTGGTTGGACTAGTAACCGAAAGGTTGCAAGTTCAAACCCCCGAGCTGACAAGCTACAAATCTGTCGTTCTGCCCCTGAACAGGCAGTTAACCCACTGTTCCTAGGCCGTCATTGAAAATAAGAATTTGTTCTTAACTGACTTGCCTAGTTTAATATAGGTAAAATAAAAATTCTCCCCCGATTGCTCAATTGGCCGGGCGGCCAACCATATGAAGAGTCTTGGTGGTTCCAAACCTCTTCCAATAAGAATAATGGAGGCCACTGTGTTCTTGGGGACCTTCAATGCTGCACACATCTTTTGGTACCCTTCCCCAGATCTGTGCCTCGACACAATCCTGTCTCGGAGCTCTACGGACAATTCCTTCAATCTCATGGCTTGGTTTTTGTTCTGACTTTTACTGTCAACTGTGGGACCTTATATAGCAGGAGTGTGCCTTTCCAAATCATGTTTTACCACAGGTGGACTCCAATCAAGTTGTAGGAAGTATGATCAATGGAAACAGGATGCACCTGAGCTTAATTTCGAGTCTCATAGCGAAGGGTCTGAATACTTACGTAAATAAGTTATTTCTGTTTTACATTTTTAATACATTTTCAAACATTCTGAAAACCTGTTTTCAATTAGTCATTATCGGGTATTGTGTGTAGATTGATGAGAATAACCAAAAAAAAGTATAAATCTTAGAATAAGGCTGCAACGTAACAAAATGTGAAAAAAGTAAATGCTTCTGAATACTTCCGAATGCACTGTATAGACAGAGCGGAGGAATCTGATATGTGCTGAGGCTGAGCACAAGGCCTGGTACTGCTACTGTCTGTGAGATGTCACCTTCCAGCTGGGATCTGCAAGGGAAGGAGGATACGGCTGTGAGACAGGGCTGGTTTGGATTGGGCCCGGGAACTGGGAGTGGACTGCCTTAAATAAAGCCAATCAGATGAAAGTAGGTCCTCTGTTATCTAGGTCACTATGGCCTAAATTCATTCATCCCATGGAATAGCTTGACTGTGATTTTCCCATTCTGTTTCATCACAAAGTGATGGGCAAAGGAAGTATTATATCCAGTATACGCTCAATATGACCAAAGACATAACGCCTTATGTGAGCATTAGCCACCCCTGCTGTTGCACCATCTTCTCTCGGATTATGAAAAGATTTTGTTCAGAACAGAGAACTGTGTGTGGGTTTTAACCTGTAGCAGGCTATTCCAGCACCATCTCAAGAGTGTCACCTTTGGTCTGCCCACAGCACTCAGCATCGGTTCTGGTTTTCAAATCTCTCTTGTCTTTTGACTAAGGTTTAAGGAATTGCAGAGAGAGTTCTCATGATGTGTTAATGAAAAATGTCATATCTTGTGACAACACAGACAAACTAACTTCAGATTTATATTCTGTTTGTCATTGCTTTCATCTCAAGGTGATAGTATTGTAGATGGGGGAGTGATGATGGATGATGGATGACAGTTCAGCAACACTGATAAATGATTCAGTAAGTCAAGGTTCCTCATACTCTCCCTTCAAGATGAATTTCTGGAAGAGGAATTGCACTCAGTCTAAATATAGTCTGCCCTGCCTTGATGGAGCTTCATCTTGTCATTAAAAAACTGTCCCTCCTCAGCCTGGCTGCTCCCTGTTCCTGTCCCTTACACAAGCACCACCTGCTGGTAACGCAGTGAATTTCAGGGAAAATATATAATATCATCCACAAGTAATCATGCACAGTAGACAAACAGGGCAAGGTCCTTTACTTGATGCTATTGATAAGTATATGTCTTTATTAAGCTTTATAGTCCAATGACTTGTGACACATTTACTGTCGGTACATTTCTTAGACAAAAAACATGTTTGGTTAGGAGACAATACACTTTTTTTGGTTTGAACAAACTGTTTTATATTAAGCAAACTGTAGAAAGTTCATGAAATGGTTTGATCAACCTTCTTTCAGTGATTTTTAAGCCAACTTAACATGTATCTTTAGACATATTTTCCTTGTAATAGAGATTCACCATGTTCTCACCTTAAGAGTAAAATGTCAAATAGCCTATTGCCTGACATAGAAGTGCCCCCATTTTTGGGGAGACATTTTTCTGGCTACGGTACCTCATTAGACTATTGGCGAGGCCCAATTACCACTGTGTGTAGTCAGGCCAGCAAATGACTTCCCTTCACACTTTAGAAGGGCTCTGCACAAGTTGCCAGTGCGCTGGCCGCCTCTTCTGGTCACCATAGCAACAACGTATTGATCAGCTCAGCCGCCTCTTCCGGTCACCATAGCAACAACGTATTGATCAACACAGAATAACGTGTTATTTAGTCATATTGTATGTGGGGATGTATTCTAACTTTGAGGAAAAAACATTCTGTCCCTTATTTACAGTAATATAGATGTTTACTCTGGTCTAGTGAGACAGGATTTACAAGCTGACACAAGCCCAGCTGTACTGCTCTGTTGACTTTTTTTTAGGGGGGGGGGGGGGGGGGGGGGGTGTTGGAGATGGTGAGGAAGAGAGGAAGGAGAGGAGCCCTAGACTCACTGAGCTGGCAGCTTAATTCCACTGTACTTTTTCTTGCTCATATCTGTCACCGGGTCGTATAATTAGCTGCAGATATCTGCACAGGTTTCCATGGTGCTGCATCATCTGTGCGAGAGAGGGAGTGAGAAAGAGAGCAGCCAACCCACACACTGCCAATCCCAGCGCTGCGACAGAGAGAGAGAGATCTACTTACACTCCTCCCGCAGTGCTCTTCAACACCTTGTTATCATTACCCTTTTTTATATGTCATCACACAGTTTCATCCCAGTATCCACACTGGCTCAGTGAGCTACACAGCAACAGGATCTCCTCATCTGACTCATGTGGGCGATATACCCTCTGACGTGCAGTTAACGGATGATGGTGATATCTGTAAATACCTCAACAGAGGAAAAAGACCACAAGGAGCTTGTGTACTCAGACTTACACTGTGCGGTATGGACTGAGAACATATACCCTGTTGTAGTGGGAGCTACTGTTCTATGGTCGTGAGGAGAGTGTGTAATGCTTGTTGTACTTGTGGGCTCACTGAGTCCATATGGGTGTGTCATGCTGGGGTTCCCGAGCCGGTGCCTTGACTGGCTTTGACTGGGGAGGTCATGAATATGCAAAGCCCATCTCCACTCTCTGCTCCTCCAGAACATCGCTGCAGCTCTCCAGCTTGTCCACCCACTGACGAGCTTTAGCTTGTAACAGAGCGTGGGTGTCTGCACTCTCAACAGTTACTCAGTTACCCCTACAGGCCACCGTTGCCGACGAGAGCAGCAAGCCCAGAGCGGCCCCTGCTGCTGGGAGAGCAAGGGGAGACTGATGCAGGATGGGAAACGGCTGTGTTTGTATGTATGTGTGTGTGTGAGTGTTTGAGTGAGAGAGAGAGAGAGAGAGGTATTCTGTATTCAGCACCAGTTCCCTATTCCGCTGTGCTCTGCTTTGGGCACAGGGCTTGTGGTGCGCTGCTGCAAATGGTAACCAGAGCTACACTCATCTCCCACAGCATGAGCCTTTCTCTCTCTCCCAGGCCGGTGAGAGATCTACTTTTAGGAGATAAGGAAACTGCAGAATGTATGGTTCTGAAATGTGACATATACCCACATTTGTCATATTACCCACACAATTTTGTTCTTATTTTTTTCACCTTTATTTAACCAGGTTGGCCAGTTGAGAACAAGTTGTCATTTACAACTGCGACCTGGCAAAAGATAAAGCAAAGCAGTGCAACACATAAAAAACAACACAGAGTTACACATATAATAATCAAATGTACAGTCAATAAAACAACAGGAAAAAGTCTATATACAGTGTGTGCAAATGAGGTAGGATTAGGGAGGTAAGGCAATAAATAGGCCATAGTGGCGAAGTAAATACAATTTAGCAATTAAACACTGGAGTGATAGATGTGCAGAAGATGAATGTGCAAGTAGAGATACTGGGGTGCAAAGGAGCAAAAAAAGAAATAACAATATGGGGATGTGTCACGAGGAATGACGCTGGAGAGACGAAGCAGGTACGGGAGTAAACATTTAATAAATAACTGAAATAACACTAGACAGGAACAGCGTCAAGAACTAAAACTAAAGACAAAAACAATCAATGCAGCAGCAAGGAACAGAGCTGGGGAACTGACAAATATAGGGGAGGAAATAAACAGGAGATAAGTGAGTCCAATAACGCTGATGCGAGTGACGAGGGAGGGCAGGTGTGAGTGATGGATGGCAGGAGCGTGTGATGCAGGGTAACCTTGCGCCCTCAAGCGCCAGGGGAAGGGAAGAGTGGCAGCAGACGTGACAGTACCCCTCCACTCGGCGTCCCACCTAGGCGAACCGGCCAAGGTATGGGCGCAGGGCAAGCCGGTTGGGGCATGAAAGCCCGATGAACCGGCAGGAGTGTGAGAGCCTGGCGAGCCGGCTCAGGCATGGGAGCCTGACGATCCGGCTGAGGCAAGACACCTATCGATCCCGCTGAAGAAGGGGAGCCCGATGATCCAGTGGCATGTGAGGTGGGACTGCATCCAGTTTGCTGAGTAGAATGTTGGAGGCTATTTTGTAAATGACATCACCGAAGTCAAGGATCGGTAGGATGGTCAGTTTTACGAGGGTATGTTTGGCAGCATGAGTGAAGGATGCTTTGTTGCGAAATAGGAAGCCGATTCTAGATCTAATTTTGGATTGGAGATGCTTAATGTGAGTCTGGAAGGAGAGTTTACAGTCTAACCAGACGCCTAGATATTTGTAGTTGTCCACATATCAGTCAGAACTGTCCAGAGCAGTGATGCTGGATGGGCGGGCAGGTGTGGGCAGCGATCAGTTGAAGAGCATGCATTTAGTTTTACTTGCATTTAAGGAGAGTTGTATGGCATTGAAGCTCGCCTGGAGGTTAGTTAACACAGTGTCCAAAGAAGGGCCAGAAGTATACAGAATGGTGTCGTCTGCGTAGAGGTGGATCAGAGAATCACCAGCCGCAAGAGCAATATTATTGATATACACAGAGAAAAAAGTCAGCCCGAGAATTGAACCCTGTGGCACCCCCATAGAGACTGCCAGAGGTCCGGACAACAGGCCCTCTGATTTGCCACACTGAACTCTGTCTGAGAAGTAGTTGGTGAATCAGGCGAGGCAGTCATTTGAGAAACCAAGGCTGTTGAGTCTGCTGATAAGAATGTGGTCATTGACAGAGTCGAAAGCCTTGGCCAGGTCAATGAACCTAAAAGGGTTCCTCACCTGTCCCCATAGGAGAACCCTTTGAAGAACCCTTTTTGGTTCCAGGTAGAACTCTATTGGGTTCCATGTAGAACCCTTCCCCATGGAACCCAAAATACATGGAACCCAAAATAGTTCCACCTGAAACACAAAAGGATTCTACCTGAAACCAAAAAGGGTTCTCCTATGGCGACAGCAGAAGAACCCTTTTAGAACCTTTTTTTCTAAGAGTGCACATCTCTTTCAAGATTGAATTGTGCTGTGAATAAGGAGCTGAATATGACAATCCACACTATATGTGACATTTGGGGATTGATCTACCCATAGCCTGGCAGTGGTTGTCTCATGTAACCCATTTGTCGATTCTGTCCTGTATTGTAGATGTATATCAAGCTTAAGTGGGTTACGTAGCAAGGTAAAGCATCCCTCCATCTTCCAATTTTCAGCTCCTTAATACAGCACTCCAGAGCCTGGCCCGCTGTGGGAGGAGATGTGTGGGAGGACATGTGAGTGGAATATACACTGATGCCGGAGTCCCCCCCAATTGCTCTCTCTCTCTCTCTCTCTTTCCTTCTATCGATCTCTCCCTGTCCCTCTCTCTCTTCATTCCTTTTTATTGGTGTGCAGATTGAGTAGGGTGGCCTCCATCACAATGTTGCTGAAACAACAGGAGTGGTGTAAATTCCTTATCGGAGGCTCAATACTCACAGATCACTCAAATATTCACACTAGAGCAGGATGTACATAGATAACGGCAAGCGTCGGATGCCCTGCAATAGGAATCGTTTGAGGGAAACGAATATAATCTTTTATTTGTGAGCAGCTTTTCTGCATTCATTAATACTGGGAAAAGTTAAAACATCCTACTGGGCACACACTAGTTGAATCACTGTTAAATTGAACCAAAGTGGAATAGACATTGAATTGATGTCTGTGCTGCTTCCAGCAATACGTTACCTGTAATTGTGCATCTACAGTTGAAGTCGGAAGTTTACATACACCTCAGCCAAATAAGTTTACTCAGTTTTTCACAATTCCTGAAATGTAATCCTAGTAAACATTCCCTGTCTTAGGTCAGTTAGGATCACCACTTTATTTTAAGAATGTGAAATGTCTAAATAATCGTAGAGAGATTGATTTATTTCAGCTTTTATTTCTTTCATCACATTCCCAGTGGGTCAGAAGTTTACATACACTCAATTAGTATTTGGTAGCATTGCCTTTAAATTGCTTAACTTGGGTTAATGTTTTCTTCCGTCGAAGGAGAGGAGGACCAAAATGCAGCGTTGTTATTTCGATTCATGTTTAATAAAAAGATAAACACGAACAATAAACGAAACGTGAAAACCTAAACAGCCTTATCTGGTGCAAACAAACACTGAGACAGGAACAATCACCCACGAAACACTCAAAGAATATGGCTGCCTAAATATGGTTCCCAATCAGAGACAACGATAAACACCTGCCTCTGATTGAGAACCACTTCAGGCAACCATAGACTTTTCTAGACGACCCACTATACCACAATCCCAATACCTACAAAAAAAACCAAGACAAAACACACCACATAATTAACCCATGTCACACCCTGGTCTGACCAAAATAATAAAGAAAACACAAAATACTAAGACCAGGGCGTGACAGAACCCCCCACCCCCCCAAGGTGCAGACTCCCCGCCGCACACCTAAACCCATAGGGGAGGGTCCGGGTGGGCGTCTGTCCACGGTGGCGGCTCCGGCGCGGGACGTGGACCCCACTCCAACAAAGTCTTAGTCCGCATGCATCGCGTCCTTAGATTGGCAACCCTCGCCACCGACATTGGCTTAGTAACCCTAACCAAGGGCCCCACTGGACTGAGGGGCAGCTCCGGACTGAGGGACAGCTCGGGACTGAGGGGTAGCTCGGGACTGAGAGGAAGCTCAGGCAGGTAGATGGCTCTGGCAGATCCTGGCTGGCTGGTGGTTCTGGGCAGATCCTGGCTGACTGGCGGATCCTGGCTGACTGGCGGATCCTGGCTGACTGGCGGATCCTGGCTGACTGGCTGCTCTGGCTGCTCCATGCAGACTGGCGGCTCTGGCTGCTCCATGCAGACTGGCGGCTCTGGCTGCCCCATGCAGACTGGCGGCTCTGGCTGCCCCATGCAGACTGGCGGCTCTGGCTGCCCCATGCAGACTGGCGGCTCTGGCTGCCCCATGCAGACTGGCGGCTCTGGCTGCCCCATGCAGACTGGCGGCTCTGGCTGCCCCATGCAGACTGGCGGCTCTGGCTGCCCCATGCAGACTGGCGGCTCTGGCTGCTCCATGCAGACTGGCGGCTCTGGCTGCTCCATGCAGATTGGCAGCTCCTTGCAGACTGGCAGCGCTGGACAGGCGGGAGACTCCGGCAGCGCTGGACAGGCGGGAGACTGTCTTACCTGGCTCGATACCAACCTTACCTTGCTCGATGCCCACTCTAGCCTGCCCAATACGAGGAGCTGGTATGTACCGCACCGGGCTATGCACCCGCACTGGAGACACCGTGCGCTCCACAGCATAACACGGTGCCTGCCTGGTCTCTCTAGCCCCCCGGTAAGCACAGGAAGTTGGCACAGGTCTCCTACCTGGCGTCGACATACTCCCTGTGTGCCGCCCCCAATACATTTTGGGGGCTGACTCTCGGGCTTCCTTGCTAACCATGTTCCCTCGTATCGCCGGCTCCTCTCTCCGGCTGCCTCTGCTCTCCTAAGTGCCTCCACCTGTTCCCATGGGAGGCGATCTCTTCCAGCCAGTATTTCCTCCCAAGTGTAACAACCCTTGCTGTCCAAAACGTCTTCCAATGTCCATTCCTCCTTTCGCTGCTCCTGCTGCCGCTGCCTGTCACCACGCCGCTTGGTCCTTTTGTGGTGGGTGATTCTGTTAAGGTTTTCTTCCGTCGAAGGAGAGGACCAAAACTTTGGAAATATGCTTGGGGTCATTGTCCATTTGGAAGACCCATTTACGACCAAGCTTTAACTTCTTGACTGATGTCTTGAGATGTTGCTTCATTATATCCACATCATTTTCCTGCCTCATGATGCCATCTATTTTGTGAAGTGCACCAGTCCCTCGTGCAGCAAAGAACCCCCACAACATGATGCTGACACCCCCATGCTTCACGGTTGGGATGGTGTTCTTTGGCTTGCAAGCCTCCCCCTTTTCCCTCCAAACATAACAATGGTCATTATGGCCAAACCGTTCTATTTTTGTTTTATCAGACCAGAGGACATTTCTCCAAAAAGTACGATCATTGTCCCCATGTGCAGTTGCAAACCTTAGTCTGGCTTTTTTTATGGCGGTTTTGGAGCAGTGGCTTCTTCCTTGCTGAGCGGCCTTTCGGGTTATGTCGATATAGGACTTGTTTTACTGTGGATATAGATACTTTTGTACCTGTTTCCTCCAGCATCTTCACAAGGTCCTTTGTTGTTCTGGGATTGATTTGCACTTTTCGCACCAAAGTACGTTCATCTCTAGGAAACAGAACGCGTCTCCTTCCTGAGCGGTATGGTCCCATGGTGTTTATACTTGCATATTATTGTTTGTACAGATGAACGTGGTACCTTCAGTTGTTTGGAAATTGCTCCCAAGGATGAACCAGACTTGTGGAGGTCTACTATTTTTTTTCTGAGGTCTTGACTGATTTCTCTTGATTTTCCCATGATGTCAAGCAAAGAGGAACTGAGTTTGAAGGTAGGCCTTGAAATACATCCACAGGTACACCTCCAATTGACTCAAATTATGTCAATTAACATATCAGAAGTTTCTAAAGCCATGACATAATTTTCGGGAATTTTCCAAGCTGTTTAAAGGCACAGTCAACTTAGTGTATGTAAACTTCTGACCCACTGGAATTGTGATACAGTGATTTAAAAGTGGAATAATCTGTCTGTAAACACTTGTAGGAAAAATGACGGGTGTCATGCACAAAGTAGATGTCCTAACTGACTTGCCAAAACTATAGTTTGTTAAGAAGACATTTGTAGAGTGGTGGAAAAATGAGTTTTAATGACTCCAACCTAAGTGTATGTAAACTTCCGACTTCAACTGTACATGACAATGTAATGAGATTGTACAGCCTTGAATCTGACTACTAAATGCTAATTTTACTTGATGTCGAGTGATTACATTCTGTCTCTGTGTTTTTCTAAATTGTTGTGTTATCTATTTTAAATACCCTCTCCAAGAAATCAAATCAAATCAAATCAAATCCAATTTTATTTGTCACATACACATGGTTAGCAGATGTTAATGCGAGTGTAGCGAAATGCTTGTGCTTCTAGTTCCGACAATGCAGTAATAACAAGTAATCTAACTAACAATTCCAAAACTACTGTCTTGTACACAGTGTAAGGGGATAAAGAATATGTACATAAGGATATATGAATGAGTGATGGTACAGAGCAGCATAGGCAAGATACAGTAGATGGTATCGGGTACAGTATGTACAAATGAGATGAGTATGTAAACAAAGTGGCATAGTATAGTATAAAGTGGCTAGTGATACATGTATTACATAAGGATACCGTCGATGATATAGAGTACAGTATATACGTATGCATATGAGATGAATAATGTAGGGTAAGTAACATTTATATAAGGTAGCATTGTTTAAAGTGGCTAGTGATATATTTACATAATTTCCCATCAATTCCCATTATTAAAGTGGCTGGAGTTGAGTCAGTGTCAGTGTGTTGGCAGCAGCCACTCAGTGTTAGTGGTGGCTGTTTAACAGTCTGATGGCCTTGAGATAGAAGCTGTTTTTCAGTCTCTCGGTCCCAGCTTTGATGCACCTGTACTGACCTCGCCTTCTGGATGATAGCGGGGTGAACAGGCAGTGGCTCGGGTGGTTGATGTCCTTGATGATCTTTATGGCCTTCCTGTGACATCGGGTGGTGTAGGTGTCCTGGAGGGCAGGTAGTTTGCCCCCGGTGATGCGTTGTGCAGACCTCACTACCCTCTGGAGAGCCTTACGGTTGAGGGCGGTGCAGTTGCCATACCAGGCGGTGATACAGCCCGCCAGGATGCTCTCGATTGTGCATCTGTAGAAGTTTGTGAGTGCTTTTGGTGACAAGCCGAATTTCTTCAGCCTCCTGAGGTTGAAGAGGCGCTGCTGCGCCTTCTTCACGATGCTGTCTGTGTGAGTGGACCAATTCAGTTTGTCTGTGATGTGTATGCCGAGGAACTTAAAACTTGCTACCCTCTCCACTACTGTTCCATCGATGTGGATAGGGGGGTGTTCCCTCTGCTGTTTCCTGAAGTCCACAATCATCTCCTTAGTTTTGTTGACGTTGAGTGTGAGGTTATTTTCCTGACACCACACTCCGAGGGCCCTCACCTCCTCCCTGTAGGCCGTCTCATCGTTGTTGGTAATCAAGCCTACCACTGTTGTGTCGTCCGCAAACTTGATGATTGAGTTGGAGGCGTGCGTGGCCACGCAGTCGTGGGTGAACAGGGAGTACAGGAGAGGGCTCAGAACGCACCCTTGTGGGCCCCCAGTGTTGAGGATCAGCGGGGAGGAGATGTTGTTGCCTACCCTCACCACCTGGGGGCGGCCCGTCAGGAAGTCCAGTACCCAGTTGCACAGGGTGGGGTCGAGACCCAGGGTCTCGAGCTTGATGACGAGCTTGGAGGGTACTATGGTGTTGAATGCCGAGCTGTAGTCGATGAACAGCATTCTCACATAGGTATTCCTCTTGTCCAGATGGGTTAGGGCAGTGTGCAGTGTGGTTGAGATTGCATCGTCTGTGGACCTATTTGGGCGGTAAGCAAATTGGAGTGGGTCTAGGGTGTCAGGTAGGGTGGAGGTGATATGGTCCTTGACTAGTCTCTCAAAGCACTTCATGATGACGGATGTGAGTGCTACGGGGCGGTAGTCATTTAGCTCAGTTACCTTAGCTTTCTTGGGAACAGGAACAATGGTGGCCCTCTTGAAGCATGTGGGAACAGCAGACTGGTATAGGGATTGATTGAATATGTCCGTAAACACACCGGCCAGCTGGTCTGCGCATGCTCTGAGGGCGCGGCTGGGGATGCCATCTGGGCCTGCAGCCTTGCGAGGGTTAACACGTTTAAATGTCTTACTCACCTCGGCTGCAGTGAAGGAGAGACCGCATGTTTTCGTTGCAGGCCGTGTCAGTGGCACTGTATTGTCCTCAAAGCGGGCAAAAAAGTTATTTAGTCTGCCTGGGAGCAAGACATCCTGGTCCGTGACTGGGCTGGATTTCTTCCTGTAGTCCGTGATTGACTGTAGACCCTGCCACATGCCTCTTGTGTCTGAGCCGTTGAATTGAGATTCTACTTTGTCTCTGTACTGGCGCTTAGCTTGTTTGATAGCCTTGCGGAGGGAATAGCTGCACTGTTTGTATTCGGTCATGTTACCAGACACCTTGCCCTGATTAAAAGCAGTGGTTCGCGCTTTCAGTTTCACACGAATGCTGCCATCAATCCACGGTTTCTGGTTAGGGAATGTTTTAATCGTTGCTATGGGAACGACATCTTCAACGCACGTTCTAATGAACTCGCACACCGAATCAGCGTATTCGTCAATGTTGTTATCTGACGCAATACGAAACATCTCCCAGTCCACGTGATGGAAGCAGTCTTGGAGTGTGGAGTCAGCTTGGTCGGACCAGCGTTGGACAGACCTCAGCGTGGGAGCCTCTTGTTTTAGTTTCTGTCTGTAGGCAGGGATCAACAAAATGGAGTCGTGGTCAGCTTTTCCGAAAGGACTTTTCCGAAAGAACGCATCAAGCATCAGTCACAGGCTGAACTGTTCTCAAGCTAACCAGCAACAGATAATGCAGAAAGGTGTGTGTGTGTGTGTGTGTGTGTGTGTGTGTGTGTGTGTGTGTGTGTGTGTGTGTGTGTGTGTGTGTGTGTGTGTGTGTGTGTGTGTGTGTTCATAGCATGCTTTAGGGTTACCTGATGCCATTAGTGCTGCTGTGCTAACACTCCCATCATAGCCCATGACCTTTAAGGTGTTGGGGGGCCATAGTGCTGGTGGGGGAAGACTCAGCACTGGGGTTGAATCATAGCTTAGGTCCTATATGGACACTTTAGCCAACTGCACCAGAAGGGCATCCCAAACTGAGTCTAATTATCAGTGAGCAGCTCACTGTAAAGACATGTCATTGTCTCCTGGGAACTGTTTGCTCTGCTGTCGGTGCACTAGCAATACGATTCCTATTTGTGTGAATGATACAAAAGGAATTTGCTTGTTTATTTTTCCTCCCATTAAACCTGGGAGGTTTGACCAGCAGAGCCAATGTATTCATTTTGCTCGTATAAATGTTCCCACGACAAAATGGCTGGTGCTTCAGTTGTGAGTCAGGGCAGCCGGCTGTAGGTAGCAGTGTTGGCTCTTCACGAGTCAGGGTTAATCATGGCATGTGGCTGGTAAGGAGTATGATTTTACTGTATTAACTTCATTCTCAATTGAGGATTCTATTCCTGGTAACAAGAGTCACAGCAGAATTTGTATTATAAACACTTTATTTTCTTGCACATTGGTCCTGGAATAACCTTTAGTTTGCTTTGTGAAGACAGTTTTATTCTGTCAGAGATTTGAAAATTGAGAGTGGAAGATATGCTGCAGTATGTGTAACAGCTAGATTACAAGATGATACAAGCTGGATTTCAATCATTTCACATTTTATGATGATGTTGTGTAATCATACAACCAGCAGGAGAAGGCTAATTTGCATTTTGCTACCGAGACACATCAATTCTCAAAACCTTGCTTGCCGAGGAGCCAAATCCTTGAATTCCGGACGGTACAGACACTGGCAGTGTAATGACAAATTCTCCTCCCAGGAATACCCAGGAAAGAAAGAGCATTAATGTAATTGATACTCTCATAATGAACATATTAGTTATAGAGATATTAGATCTCGCCAAAGTGATAATACTTGGACATTCAAATGACTGTGCTGTAGCATAAATGCGTGAATCATGAAATGTGTGACCAGTTTATTGGGCTAAAAGGATTACATTATAAAAGATCATGAGTTATTATAAACCTGTCCAGCAGATTTGTACTCAAAAGAGAGGTTTATCTGCCTTTATACATTTCACAGACTAAGTTATGCATTTGAAATTAAACGGAGGGTTCTCTATGGGTCTGTTTCTAGGAAAAGTTCAACGAAACGTCACCTGTATGTTTTCGCTGTCCCTTTAGTCCTGTCTGTGTGGCCTCATATCTGAATGCAGTATATGTGTGACTGAAAGATGATTTTATTTGACTTGGTGTTGCAGTATATTGATCCTCGGAAGACGTGTGTGTTTGATGTGTAAAAAGACCATAATATAATGTGTATAACGGGGTCATGTAATGCCATAGGACAAATATTTCTGTCTCCAAATGATCTAGCATTGACAATAAGGGTATTTGTATTTTCTATTCCTTATGGATCCCCATTAGTTCCTGCCAAGGCAGCAGGTTCTCTTCCTGGGGTCCAGCGAGATTAAGGAGTTATACAATTTTAAAGACATTACAAGACATTCACAACAGGGTATACTGGGGAGGAGGGAGGAGAGTGTCTCCTAGAACTCAATAAGTGCCTCTCACCACCTTCCCCATCGCTGTTATAATGACTTTTGTGTCGGGGAGCAATGCAAGCATGACTTTCTCATCTGTATTTGCTTTCTGTAAATGGAAGTCATAACTGAGGGGTGGGAATGACTGCTGTGGCCAATGGCACCTGTATGCCTGAGGTGTGAAGGGAGGCAGTGGAGTCTGTCCTGTTTTAACAGGGTGATTAGGAGGGCGGCAGTTGTACTGTACATGCTGTAATGGAGAGAGTCACAGCCCAAGGCAATACATGTACCAGCTACTCATAGGCCTACTCTTTAAACTCATGGTGCAAGTTCCACTTCACTGAAGTCTTTTAGGTTTCACAAACACTTTGAGAATTGTTTAAAACAGTTACACTATTGCAATTTTCTCACAGTAGTGAGACTATTGTGTGCGTGAGAAATGGTATTGAAGTCTTTGCAGTAGGAAACCATCCCTCTGGCATGCTATGATTAAGGTTAATAGAAGATCTCTTCTGTAGAACATTGTTATATTATAGTAGCTAGCTCGTTGCAGCTTTTCTTGATTAGTGGCAGCGCATGTCATTTGCACACAAGCAATCGTGCTAACGGACTACATAAAATAACACATCTAATTTTGTTGACTCAGGTTTTATACTTTTTAACACAAAACATAAGTATGTTAACACTTTAACCATACGTTTTAGCAGGTCTACTCATGAATTATAGCTGGTATATAAAAAGTGCTCTTTTCCCCATATTCATCACCATTTTACAGTATTCTGGCAGACAGATTTTTATTTATATTGAATAACAGTCTGTTCGATACATACAGTTGAAGTCGGAAGTTTACATACACCTCAGCCAAATACATTTAATCTCAGTTTTTCACAATTCCTGACATTTAATCCTAGTAACAATTATTTGTCTTAGGTCAGTTAGGATCATCAGTTTATTTTAAGAATGAGAAATTTTGGCCTCCCGGGTGGCGCAGTGGTCAAGGGCGCTGTACTGCAGCGCCAGCTGTGCCACCAGAGACTCTGGGTTCGCGCCCAGGCTCTGTCATAACCGGCCATGACTGTGGGGCGATGCACAATTGGCCTAGCGTCGTCCAGGTCAGGGAGGATTTGGCCGGTAGGGATATCCTTGTCTCATCGTGCACCAGCGACTCCCGTGCGGGTCGGGCACAGTGCGCGCTAACCAAGGTTGCCAGGTGCATGGTGTTTCCTCTGACACATTGGTGTGGCTGGCTTCAGGGTTGGATGCATGCTGTGTTAAGAAGCAGTGCGGCTTGGTTGGGTTGTGTATCGAAGGACGCATGACTTTCAACCTTTGTCTCTCCCGAGCCTGTACAGGAGTTGTAGTGATGAGACAAGATTGTAGCTACTAAAACAATTGGATACCACGAAATTGGGGAGAAAAAGGGGTAACATTTTAAAAAAAGAATGTGAAATGTCAGAATAATAGTAGAGAGAATGATTTATTTCAGCTTTTATTTCTTTCATCACATTCCCAGTGGGTCAGAAGTTTACATACACAAATCAAATCAAATCAAATGTAGCCCTTCTTAGATCAGCTGATATCTCAAAGTGCTGTACAGGAACCCAGCCTAAAACCCCAAACAGCAAGTAAATGCAGGTGTAGAAGCATGGTGGCTCGGAAAAACTCCCTAGAAAGGCCAAAACCTAGGAATAAACCTAGAGAGGAACCAGGCTATGAGGGGTGGCCAGTCATCTTCTGGCTGTGCCGGGTGGAGATTATAACAGAACATGGCCAAGATGTACAAATGTTCATAAATGACCAGCATGGTCAAATAATAATAATCACAGTAGTTGTCGAGGGTGCAACAGGTCAACACCTCAGGAGTAAATGTCAGTTGGCTTTTCATAGCCAATCATTGAGAGTATCTTTACCACTCCTGCTGTCTCTTTAGAGTTTAAAACAGCAGGCCTGGGACAGGTAGCATGTCCGGTGAACAGGTCAGGGTTCCATAGAACAGTTGAAATTGGAGCAGCAGCACGGCCAGGTGGACTGGGGACAGCAAGGAGTCATCATGCCAGGTAGTCCTGAGGCATGGTCCTAGGGCTAAGGTCCTCTGAGAGAGAGAAAGATAGAAAGAGAGAATTAGATTGAGCATACTTAAATTCACACAGGACACCGGATAAGACAGGAGAAATACTCCAGATATAACAGACTGACCCTAGCCCCCCGACACCTAAACTACTGCATCATAAATACTGGAGGCTGAGACAGGAGGGGTCAGGAGACACTGTGGCCCCCACATACACTCAATTTGTATTTGGTAGCATTGCCATTAAATTGCTTAACTTGGGTCAAACGTTTCGGGTGGCCTTCCACAAGCTTCGCACAATAAGTTGGGTGAATTTTTTAATTTTTTTCAATATATCCACAAAATTTTCCTGACTCATGATGCCATCTACTTCACAAGGTCCTTTGCTGTTGTTCTGGGATTGATTTGCACTTTTTTGACTCAAATTATGTCAATTAACCTATCAGAAGTTTCTAAAGACATGATATCATTCTCTGGAATTTTCAAAGCTGTTTAAAGGCACAGTCAACTTAGTGTATGTAAACTTCTGACCCACTGGAATTGTGATACAGTGAATAATAAGTGAAATAATCTGTCTGTAAATAATTGTTGGAAAAATGACTTGTGTCATGCACAAAGGAGATAACCGACTGCACAACGTAGATAACCGACAAGTTCTAACCGACTTGCCAAAACTATAGTTTGTTCACAAGAAATTTGTGGAGTGGTTGAAAAACAAGTTTTAATGACTCCAACCTAAGTGTATGTAAACTTCCGACTTCAACTGTAGTATCAAATCACTGGAGAGCTATTGTTTACTCCCTCAGTGATCAATATGCATTATTTAGATTAATTATTCAAAATCATGCAGAAACAAATACACAGTTTTTTATGAGATGTTCACTTTGTTAAAAAAAAAAAACAGCTGAATTGGAATGAGCAATTACTTTAATCTTTTATTCCTCTTGATCCTCTTTTATTTAAACCGAAGGGCGAATACAGAGTCCCTGCAGAACATGAAGTCAGCTCCAATCTTTGATACTGGCCAAAAGAAAGAACATCCAGATCTACAACTGCATCGGAAGGCTTGTAGGGAAAATAGGGCAATACTGTGCTTGTTAAACCTACATTGAATGTTTCACAAATTTGATCTATTTACTGGAAATATCCAATTAAATGAAAACATTATGGCTTTCTGCATCATCTAGCACAGTGCCTCGGATCTAACAACATCATACATTTACAGTACTTTGAAATCCTGTAATAGGAACTTTTAGACCGTTTCAGTTGACATTTAAAAGTTTAGTCAGCCAAGTTACGTACATAAAAAAAAAATGTTTTCTCTTACTCTGCTTACTCACTGTACTCTTTCTTCACAGGCCCTGGCGCTAATCCTTTGGAGCAGTTGGCCATAAATCAGCAGAGTTTTTAATTGAAGTAGAGGCCAACCTGCTCTGATCGAACAGATAAATCTAATGTGCCGTATGGATTAATGAGTCATGGAGAAGGAAGTACTGGTGGAAGGACTTTATGGACTATAGAGATGTCCTTGGTGTCTCCTCCTGAAGAAATAGTGCTGATACATTAACCAATGAAAACCCTATTCTACTAATCCCCCCTATTCCTCCTACTGATGTGACTAGCGGGGCTGGTACATAAAATACAGGAGATATATCCGCATAATGCTGCTGATAGAGTCCCAGTCTGAGGTCCCTCTCCGCTGCTCCTCTCTGTTCAGCAGGTGGAGCCCTGGTGCAGCTTGTGAATGGTTGGTGTGAGAATGTGCAAATTTTGCTCATAAAAATGAATATTTGGTGTTTTGGGTTAAGGCTATTTAATAACTACCAAGCTGAGGGAGGTTACCACCTACTGTGTAAGACGAATTGAAAATGTTACTTGTGTGACTTATTTTTCAAAAAGCCACCTCCAGGGGATTCACATCACTGGCCTGAACATGTTGCAACTCTGGACCAAGCTCTCATCTTACCAAGCGTTTC
Source organism: Oncorhynchus mykiss (assembly GCF_013265735.2). Taxonomy (NCBI): domain Eukaryota; kingdom Metazoa; phylum Chordata; class Actinopteri; order Salmoniformes; family Salmonidae; genus Oncorhynchus; species Oncorhynchus mykiss. The sequence goes on along the minus strand of NC_048569.1, from coordinate 67,954,548 downwards.
AGGCTAAATCAATCAATCAAACCAACTGTTAGGGACCTTTCCTGTGTAGTACAGTGTACTGAGCAGTATAGTTCAAGGAAGGACTAAATAAGCTTTATTACTGACATTCACCCTATGCTATACAGAGACTAGATACAGTTAACATTGCACTGCCCGACAATCTAGGGGGAAATGATGGAACTTTTCCTCTCATCCATGGTCTTGCATTTTTCTCCTTGCCTTTTCTAGTTTCCATGGTAACTCTGTGTTGCATGACTGGTTGTCAGCCCACTCAGGCAGTGCAGTACTGCTCAGTCCTCTCTGTGTGAAGTCACAAATAAAACATTCTGTCTGTTCATTTCAACATCACACCATCTCACCACTACCACCACAGCAGAGAGCGAGAGAGAGATCTAGGCATTTCTCCCTCAGCCTTCATGAGCCCTCTCACTGCGCTCATACTAATCCATTCTCTCTTTAGCCCCTCCAAACCCATGGTGAGTTGTAGCCTAGGTTAATGAACACAAGCATAGTTACTTTATATCAATAGGCACTGCCCTTATTAATTAGACCCTAACCCTGAATCACACCATCCAAAGTAAATGAGGTCTTATGCTTTGATCACTACAAACAAGACATCCTGAAAAGGCTGTGTATTTCAATGGGAAAGGAAGTAAGGCACTAAAGACCAATGGATCTGAAATAGAGAGAAGTCGCCTGCTGTGTGTTTTGGAGGTAATTGAGAGGAAAATAAAAATAATGGATAATGCAATGGTTTTACAGTAAGTTATGTATTAGGGCTACCTCAACAAGACCCAACAGAGGATGGTTGAGTTGGACCCTGTTTGGGAGAGTCAGAGACGGGTCATATTTTAACGGCATCTCCTCTCCTTAGCATGATAATGGAAGACTACAGTACTATGACCCTGTTACTGTAGGAAGGTACATTTTTACAAGTGTAGGGTCAGTGAATCAGTCACTGCACAGGCATTAAGAGCCTCTCGTTTGACAAAACAAGAAATATCCTGAGGCCCCGCTCTGCTTTAAGACACTGTGTAGATAAGACAATGTGTCTCGTCTGTATGCTCTCCTCTCAGACCCTAATGCAAACTCATGTTCAGCACATTGACTCAGTATTATAAAGTCATCCACACGCTGTAAGGTGAGTTTAATGGTCTCAGTAATAGCAATAAAAGCAATTGAGGCTCACTGCTTTGATGGGATGCTGCTCTTAAATCCATATTACATAACAAATTGCCATTTGGGGGGGGCGAACAAAACAAAACATTGAGGACAATGCCTTATTACTCCACAGGAAACTGGAATGGACTTTTTTCACCATGATCTTCCTGTAGCTCCTCTTTCATTGTGAGGAGATGTGATATTAGACCTTGATGCAATTTTTTTTTTTTTATCTCTCAGTATAAGACTGACTCTATTCTTTCCATGCATTCTTCAAATTCTTGGACTTATGGATAGGCTATACTCACTGGTTTAGTGAGAGGGCTTCATTGCTCACTCTGTTGCAGTGACAAAATGCAGGAACAGAAATACCAAAGTAGGCCAGTGTGAGGCATTCTGGGATGACAGGACACCCCCTGGGCTTCTACAAAACTAGACATCCATTTAATATAGCTTTCCCTCATTCCACAGTGTTTAATTTTAACGGCATATACTCAAAATTAAGGCGTGCTTAAGTACTGTCAGTACGTCAGTTTCATGTTATGACTCTGCAGAGAGAAAATAGATTATACATTTCCAATTGAATCCATCTTGTGATTCGAAATTGTAAAATGTAAACCAAGATTACTTATACAAATGTTTCCTTGGCTGCAATTTGGTGGGATGTGAATGGGACACATCAGACACCATGTGGGCGTCTGTGAGGTAGAAGATCTCTCTCCTTTAAAACTCTAATTTCAACCACTTCACAAATTTCTTGTTAACAAACTATAGTTTTGGTAAGTCGGATAGGACATCTACTTTGTGCATGACACAAGTCATTTTTCCAACAATTGTTTACAGGTAGAAACTTCTGATAGGCTAATTGACAACATTTGAGTCAATTGGAGGTGTACCTGTGAATATATTTCATGGCCTGCCTTCAAACACAGTGGCTCTTCGCTTGATATCATGGGAAAATCAAAATAAATCAGCCAAGACCTCAGAAAAAATATTGTAGACCTCCACATGTCTGGTTCATCCTGGTCAGCAATTTCCAAACACCTGAAGGTACCACGTTCATCTGTACAAACAATAGTACGCAAGTATAAACACCATGGGACCACGTAGCCATCATACTGCTCAGGAAGGAGACACGTTCTGTCTCCTAGAGATGTTTAAATCATTCACAGAACAACAGCAAAGGACCTTGTGAAGATGCTGGAGGAAACAGGTACAAAAGTATCTATATCCACAGTAAAACAAGTCCTATATTGACATAACCTGAAAGGTCGCTCAGCAAGGAAGAAGCCACTGCTCCAAAACTGCCATAAAAAAAGCCAGATTACGGTTTGCAACTGCATATGGGGACAAAGATCGTACTTTTTGGAGAAATGTCCTCTGGTCTGATGAAACAACAATAGAACTGTTTGGCCATAATGACCATTAATATGTTTGGAGGAAAAAGGGGATGCTTGCAAGCCAAAGAACACCATCTCAACCGTGAAGCACGGGGGTGGCAGCATCATGTTGTGGGGGTGCTTTGCTGCAGGAGGTACTGGTGCACTTCACAAAATAGATGGCATCATGAGGACGGAAAATGATGTGGATATATTGAAGCAACATCTCAAGACATCAGTCAAGAAGTTAAAGCTTGGTCGCAAATGGGTCTTCCAAATGAACAATGACCCCAAGCATAATTCCAAAGTTGTGGCAAAATTGCTTAAAAGTCAAGGTATTGGAGTGGCAGAACTTAAAAAGTGTGTGTGAACAAGGAGTCCTTACAAACCTGACTCGGTTACACCAGCTCTGTCAGGAGGAATGGGCCAAAATGCACCACCTTATTGTGGGAAGCTTGTGGAAGGCTACCCGAAACGTTTGACCCAAGTTAAGCAATTTAAAGGCAATGCTACCAAATACTAATTGAGTGTATGTAACCTTCTGACCCACTGGGAATGTGATGATAGAAATAAAAGCTGAAATCAATCATTCTCTCTACTATTATTCTGACATTTCACATTCTTAAAATAAAATGGTGATCCTAACTGACCTAAAACAGGGAATTTTTACTAGGATTAAATGTCAGGAATTGTGAAAAACTGAGATTAAATGTACTTGGCTAAGGTGTATGTAAACTTCCGACTTCAACTGTAGGTACTGAAAATGCATTGAAAATATATTATTATATTATTGTACTGTAAACATATCGTGAGGGCAGTGTTCTGTAGGTTCACTGCCAGTGCATTTTACCTCAGAAAGCCGACTAAAGACACAGAGACGCTACAGGCAGGTGAGGGAATTAATCCATGAGTGGCCGTACGCTCCGCCGGATGTGCCTGCAGGTGTACTTAGTCACAACATGCTGTGACTTCCTCTTTGTTCCCTCCACCGGGAGACCGGCTGTGACAAACATAGGCTATATGTATGGGATGTATGGATTGTGCTCCCCCTGCTCTCCCTCTTAATCTCTGTGATAATAAGAGTGGAGCAGCGATCTGTGGGTTTGCATCACCTCCATGTGAGTGATGTTGACGGTGTGTCCCAGAAATGGAAGACCTAAGGGATTTCTGCTCCACTTTCCCCTCCCTCCATTTATTAATTTATCTCTCTTTTATTTGTGCCATGCCTGTCTGGACCATGGATGGGAGGATGTCTGTGAGATGGTCTTAAAGCAAGAGAGCATCTCAGTGGGCTGCAGGAAGGATATTGTTGAATGGCATTGTCAGAAAGAGACCTAGGGCCTCAGTTTAGAATGGCACTGGCGACTAGAAGGTTTTGATGTTGTGGAATGAAGGAGAGTTGTGGAAACAGGAATGTTTTTAGTTTTCTCTTGTAAGTTGTACTGTATGAGCAATAGGTGAAAAGGTTTGCAGCAACTTTGTATAATTGAACAATTATTTCCTGCTTATATGAAAGTTAAGTTCCAAATGTTTTCAAAACTGTATCACGTGCGAAGCGTATTTGCGTTTAGACAGCGCATTCGGGCAGCATCAAATAGTTGGGACATTTACCTCACAAGGCTAAAGGGGACGTTCAATGGCTTAATGTAATGCAATGTAGTCACGAATAAGGGCAACAGAACACTATGCCCAGATAGGCAACCTCGACAGAAGGTCCAATATAACAATAGATATTACTGTAGCTGTGGCCTGTAGCTTGGCCTCAGCCACACTGCCCTTTGTTTTACAAGCACTTATACAAGCACTTATATTAGCATATTTCCTACTTACTGTTCAAAAACATGTTATTGGGTTTAAAATAATCAATAGTAAAACGTTCAGATTACGTTTGTGAGTGAATTAAACATGTTCAATCGCTTTCATGAGTGTATTATCTCACTAGCCTGAGTTTAAGACAAGGGTTTAGCTAACTTATTTTCAATAATCAAATTTCAAAATAGCGCAAGAACATTTCCAATAACCTTTTTGAGGAATAGCAACTTTGCTTAACTTCCTTCGTAAGTCTATAGTTAAGGGAAAAATGGCAGTTAAGAAGAAATTTCTTCTTAAGAAGGTTTGTGAATCTGGGCCCTGGATTGTACAAGAATTGCACATTATTATTTTTTAAATTGTTCACGCTCTATTATTATTTTTTAAATTGTTCACACTCTTGTTGTTGATCATTGTTAGACAGTGATTTTGAAGTCTTGCCATAGATTTTCAAGCTGTTTTAAGTCCAAACTGTAAATAGGCCACTCAGCAACATTCAATGTTGTCTTTGCAAGCAACTCCAGTGTATATTTGGCCTTGTGTTTTAGGTTGTTGTCCTGCTGAAAAGTTAATTTGTCTCCCGGTGTCTGTTGGAAAGCAGACTGAACCAGGTTTTCCTCTAGGATTTTGCCTGTGCCTAGCTCTATTCTGTTTCTTTCTATTTAAAAAAAAACTCCCCTGTCCTTGCCGATGACAAGAATACCCATAACATGATGCAGGCACCACCATGCTTGAAAATATGAAGAGTGGGACTGTCACGTTCATTTAAAGATGGATTGCACCAAGGTGCAGCGTGGTAGGCATACATTTTTCTTTATTTTAATGACACCGAAAACAACAAAATACAAAACAAACGTAAAGTTCTGCAGGCTACCCAGCACCTATACAAAATCCCACAAACTAAGGTGGAAAACAGGCTGCCTAAGTATGAGCCCCAATCAGAGACAACGATAGGCAGCTGCCTCTGATTGGGAACCATACCCGGCCAACAAAGAAACAGAAAAACTAGAATGCCCACCCAAATCACACCCTGATCTAACCAAATAGAGAAATAAAAAGGCTCTCCAAGGTCAGGGCGTGACAGGTACTCAGTGATGTGTTGTGTTGGATTTGTCCCAAACATAATGCTTTGTATTCAGGACATAAAGTTAATTTCTTTGCCACATTTTTTGCAATTTTACTTTAGTGCCTTGTTGCAAACAGGATGCATGTTTTTGAATATTTGTTATTCTGTACTGGCTTCCTTCTTTTCACTCTATCATTTAGGTTAGTATTGTTTATTTTAACATATTGGACTATGCATGTAGCCTATGTATGATCTATATTATCAGATGTGCTATTAGCAATAAGCATTATCACCTGTAACCCAACTGATAAAGCATAGTGGCTATATAATGTACATACTGTAGGTGGAAGCATGGAGTTTTTCCATCTGCGTTTACCCGATTGGAGACAACATCCTGATTGTTATTATTATTAATTATTGTTATTTTATTATAAATATGAATGTACGTATAAATAAATATTCATTATTATTCACCCAAAATACGATTTTTTGTTGTTTCTATTACAAAGTATGTCATTGCTCTTTTAAAACGACATTGCCCCTTTAAAAGTTCTGTTGCCCAGCTGCATCTAAACCTTTCTTGAAACTCCAGCTGTAAAAGTGTATTTGTAAAACAATGACACATGCTCAACTGGAGGAGTAGATGAATAATCATTGTAGAAATGTTAAACTGGGTTACCACTCTTTTTTAAAAACAGTATGTAAACATTACTAATGTGGCGGGCATGACAGAAGCCAAACGTGAGTTGGGTTGGGGGTGTGGTTTGATGTGGTGTTTCTTGGATGTGTCCTTGCCACCATCAAGACACACCCATCTGTCAGAACCTGGCCCACAGCTGTTTCCCCTCACTCAATCACAGCAAACAAACCTCCTGCAGGTTGAGTTCAATAACTACAGGCAGATGTATGTAGATATAGGTAGATATACATTTATCTGTAGATATTCTAAAATAAGTTTTGATATCTTTAAAATGTTGTAACAGGTCCATGTAGTATAAACACACCTTTACATAATACTATAGAAGCAGTGTTCTGTTAATAACACTGTGCACCTTTCACCTTTGATTGTCATTCCCAGCCGATACAGATACTGTGCCTATCGGCATTTTGGTGGTGGCAATGGGGCTACCTTGGCAAACATGTCACAGTGGTCACACCTTCCCGTGTGGTGTCCCATATACAACAGGAGTTCCCTGAGACTGGTGCAGAATACACAGGGTTTCTCCCTCCCCATATTGACTGATACAATTCAATTCAATAAAAAAAAGACAATACAAGTGAAATTAACATGTTTATGCAGAGTGCCAGGTCTCTCTCCATTCAGTGACATCAGTGTCAAGCCTGTCTGTCGGTCAGGGCTCCATCACATCATCTTGCAAGTCTAACAAGTGCTGGCACCATAGATGCATCTGTGAAGGAATACACACATAGTCACTGTTCTATTAACATAGATGATCTCTGACAAACAGACATATACTATGTTGAAGTTTTAACCGGTCCGATTAAACCTACCTAATTCTGGTTTCCCCATCGACGACCGTTGGCGAGCAGGCAAAAGGTGAGGCTGGAGGTAAGGGCTTTGTCAGCGCCCCATTGATGGGCATGGCAGTGGAGATCATCTCCTGGCCCCTCATCAAAGATACTGGTCGGTCACACACAAACACACATCGATCACCGATTACATTATCAATGGTGGTTATGATTAGCATGGTGGAACCCACCTGGTTGCTGCATTCACCTTTCTATTTCACTTCAGATATCATGATATGTGAAGACAAGACTTCGCCATGAGCTGTGAACGGAGCACCTGGCTTATGCCAATTAATCGACTCCCCTCAATGAAGAGAAGTGAAGTGGGAGGAGGGTCAATATGCAAGTGGAGCTTGGCAAAAGGGGGTATGGTTTGTTGACATAATTGTAATCCAAACCCAACCTTCATTTACTCGTTGTGAGGTTCCAAACTCTGTTTCAGACGAGATTGACTTCATGACCAAAATAATCATATTTACAATTTGTAGTAAATCTTGACACTGGAATAAATGTTTCTGACTCATATCGACGCCACATAGGTCATTTTCAAAGGGATTAGCTGTTTTTTAGGGCAGTCGCTTTTTAAAGTGACTAGTGTTCTATGACTCTATGCACTTATGCCTCGTTCACGTGCCTCGTTCAACCGACATGCTAACTGGTTGAACGCTGCATGTGTATAACTACAACCACTTAGCAAGTCGTTCATTTCAGAGTTCCGACTAGCACGTGAACAGGATTCTGGATTCCGTCACGTGAACAGGAATCCGTCATATGGATTCTAGAAAGGTCGTTTTTGAGATCAGTGTAGAATAAAAAACACTGGTTTGGAGATGGCAGCCTAATACAGACAGAAGCATGTTTGTTCTGTGAAATATATTCCCAAATAAATGTATTCTCAAATATGTTATTTTCTCTGTTATACTGTGTGCACTGAACGGAAATGCATGATTGTTGATGAAACTCCAATGTTCAGATGAAGGGAATTAAATTGTCTATAATGCGAACCACAGCAGCGCTTAACTCAGACAACAGTGTGAGGCTTTTGTAGCCTCCTGTAACTGCTGGCAAAGTAATTCAAAGCCTATACTTGATCACTCAGGATGTAACTTTCCAGTGCTACTATTTTTTCCATGTAATGTTATTATTAAAACAAAATCAGACAACCCCATAGTGTAATAGTTGACCTATTTACATAGTGTGTACAAGATAAATATGCCTCTCAGGGACCATTCAAGTTGGGAGAGCCATAGGAGGGAAACATGTATTCCAGTGGAGGCTTCTCAGAGCAGAAAGGGGAGGACCACCTCCTCAGTGAATTTCATTTAAAAAAAACATTTTAAAACATTTAAAAGGTTATCCTTTTCAGATATAACTTTACTAAATATATTCACGTCACCAAATAATTGATTAAAACACACTGTTTTGCAATGAAGGTCTACAATAGCCTCAACAGCACTCTGTAGGGTAGCACCATGGTGTAGATGGGGGACAGCTAGCTTCCATCCTCCTCTTGGTACATTGACTTCAATACAGAACCTAGAAGGCTCTTGGTTCTAACCCCTTTCCATAGACTTACACAGTAATTATGACAACTTCCGGAGGACGTCTTCCAGCCTATCAGAGCTCTTGCAGCATGAACTGACATGTTGTCCACCCAATCAAAGGATCAGAGAATGAATCTAGTACTGAAAACCTAAGCAAGAGTTATCTAGAACTACAGTACAGTAGTTGACTCAGAAGACAATAGCTGAACAGTTTTGAACAAATTAATTTCTTCAAAATTGAAGGAGAAGCATGAGAGAGAGAGAGAGATTTTGTAATTTTTTCAGTTTCAGTTTCACTTACTTAGCTAGCAAATGCAGCTGGCTAGTTTAGCCTACTCAAACACCTGGCTCAAACAGAGGGATGCTATGCTAGCTGGCTATGACTTTCCAACACAACACTGGAACTCTTCCAAGTCAAGGTAAGCTTTTGGCTTTATTCATTTATTGTCACCGGGCCCGGCAGTGTAACTGCTAAACTGCTTACTGACTATACACTAATGTTACTACAAAGCATTAGTTATATTAGCTATGTTGACTAGGACGTTACTTTAGCTAATATGGGGACAACGATGTAGGCTGTGTGGCGGTTATGACATGGTTTGGCTTGGAATGTTGTTTTTTTTGCTTGGTCACATACAGCTGATGTGTTGTGCTGTCATGTGTGCTCCCTCTCCGACTTCTAGGTCACCAGGCTGCTTGTTATGGAGCACACCTGTCACCGTCATTACATGCACCTGCGTGTCATCACTCACCTTGACTCCATCACTTCCTTGATTACCTGCCCTATATATGTCACTCCCTTTGGTTCCTTCCCCAGGCGTCATTGTTTCTGTTTCCTGTCTGTGTGTTGTTCATGTGTCTTGTTTTGTATTATATTTCATTTATTTATTAAAACATTTTTACCTGCACCTGCTTCTGACTCACCGCCCCATCATTACATGTGTGTTGAAGTCCACAAACAAAGGGAAAAGGTGTGGACGTGTGAGCCCACCAAATCAGCCTGTCTCTAACCTCCAGCGGACCGTACACCCATCCCGCTGGACACTGTGGTGGAGTAGGCTCAACACGCGATGCTCGCTCGATGTCTGCGTCCACCTCCCACCTCACCGGTGCCACCAGACAAGAGGCCGGGAGGATGAGCGCAGGTTCGATGGCCCGCTCCTCCGTATCATATAGTCGGGACAGTGCGTCTGCCTTAGTGTTCTGGGAGCCTGGTCTATAGGAGATGGTGAACCTAAATCGGGTGAAAAACATGGCCCACCTTGCCTGACGAGGGTTCAGTCTCCTCGCTGCCCGAATGTACTCTAGATTACGGTGGTCAGTCCAGATGAGAAAAGGGTATTGAGCCCCCTCAAGCCAATGTCTCCACACCTTCCGGGCCCTGACGACAGCCAGCAGCTCCCGATCCTCCACGTCATAGCTTCGCTCCGCCGGGCTGGGCGTCTGCGAAAAGAAAGCACAGGAGCGGAGCTTCGGTGGCGTACCCGAGCGCTGTGAGAGCACGGCTCCAATCCCAGCCTCAGACGCGTCCAACTCCATTATGAATGCCAAAGAGGGATTCAGATGCGTTAGCACGGGGGCCGAGGTGAAAAGAGCCTTCAGGCGACCAAAAGCCCTGTCCGCCTCAGCCGACCACCCCAGATGCACCGGCCCCCCATTCAGCAGTGAAGTAATGGGAGCAGCCACCTGCCCAAAAACCCCGGATTAACCTCCGGGACGTAATTGGAAAACCGCTGCTGTGGTTGGAGTCGGCCAATTACACACGGCTGCAATGCGGTCACACACCATCACCAACCCTGATGTGGAAATGCGATACCCAAGGAAGGAGACGGCCTGTTGAAGAACAAGCATTTCTCAGCCTTGACGTACAGGTCATGCTCCAACAGTCGCCCATGTACCTTGCACACCAGAGACACGTGCGCGGCGCGTGTTGCGGAATTGACCAGAATGTCATCGGTATAAACCACCACACCCTGCCCGTGCAGGTCCCTGAGAATCACTTCTACAAAAGATTGGAAGACTGCTGGAACATTCTTCAACCCGTACGGCATGACGAGGTACTCATAATGGCCGGATGTGGTACTAAATGCTGTCTTCCACTCATCTCCCTCCTGGATACACACCAAGTTATATGAGCTTCTGAGATCCATTTTTCGGAAAAAGCGTGCTCCGTGAAATTACTCAATCTCCGTGGCAATGAGAGGTAGCGGGTACCCCACCGTGATGACATTTAGACCTCTATAGTCAATGCACGGACGCAGGCTTCCCTCCTTTTTTTCACAAAAAATAAACTCGAGGAGGCAGGTGATATGGAGGGCCGAATGTACCCCTGCCCCAGAGATTCAGATATGTATGTCTCCATAGCCACCGTCTCCTCCTGTGACAGTGGATACACGTGAATCCTGGGAAGTGCAGCGCCTACCAGGAGATTTATCGCACAATCCCCTTGTCGATATGGTGGTAATTGGGTCGCCCTCTTTTCACAGAAAGCGAAAGCCAAATCGGCCTATTCTGAGGGAATGCGCACTGTGGAGACTTGGTCTGGACTCTCCACCGTCGTAGCACCAATGGAAACTCCTACACACCTGCCTGAGCACTCCTCTGACCACCCCTTGAGAGCCCTCTGTTGCCACGAAATCCTGGGGTTGTGACCGACCAACCAGGGGATCCCCAGCACCACCGAAAATGCAGGAGAATCAATGAGGAAGAGACTAATTCTCTCCTCATGACCCTCCTGCGTAACCATGCCCAGTGGAGTCGTGGCCTCCCTGACTAGCCCTGACCCTAATGGTTGGCTATCTAAGGCGTGCACTGGGAAGGGTTTGTCAAGCTGAACAAGGGGGATCCCTAACCTATGCGCTAAACCGTGGTCAATAAAAATCCCCGCCGTGCCTGAATCTACTAGCGCCTTATGCCGGGAAAGAGGGCCAAATTCAGGAAAAACAATCAATACATACATGTGACCAACAGGGGGCTCTGGGTGAGCCTGGTGCCGATTCACCTGAGGTGTCCGAGCAGTGCTCGGCCTGGCGTCTCGACTCCCTGGAGGACCCCCCCCAGTACCGGTCAGCATTGTGCCCTCTGCGACCACAGCTGGTACAGGAAAGGCCCCCTCCTCCGGTCGCCCTCGCTGCAGCACCTCCTAGCTCCATGGGCGTTGGAGTGAAGGAGCTGGGGGATGGAACTGACAGAACCCAATCTGGACGTCCGAGGGTCGCCAGCAAGTTGTCCAAACGAATGATCCAAGGAGAGAGTGGTGTCGCTACAGGCTAGCTCCCTACGGATGTCCTCTCGCAAACTGCACCTATAGTGATTGATCAGGGCCCTGTCGTTCCATCCCGCGCCAGCAGTCGAGGTCCGGAACTCTAGGGCAAAGTCCTGAGCACTCCTCTTCTCCTGCCTCAGATGGAACAGCCGTTCACTCTGGGTAGTGGTCCCTCGCCGAGTCAGAATCGTTCCATACTGCGTTGGCCCACTCCAGAGCGGAAGAGAGTGCATAGAAGCGAGAAGGAATACAACTCGGCTGCTATGAAAGTGCACTGTGTTTGCGTGTCATTAGGGGTGTATTCATTCTGCGGATTATTTTGAAAAACGTTTTTTTAAATGGCAGCAAATGAAACAGGGATAAAAATACCTGAATTTGTCCAATAGAAACTGTTGGACTAATGATTACACCCTAGATAAACTAGATGCAGGCAAAAGTGTGCAAGGCTGTATTGAACACTCTCGATCTGTGTGCACTTACGTTGTAAACTTTCATTCATAGGCTATAAACCTATCGATGTTACATTGAACTGGGTGAATGGAATATGAGTGACAGTCATGCAATATGCTGTAATAGAAATAAGACCATGCGCATATAAAAAAAAATCCTCTCTCATCATAAATGGCACTGATGTAATTGCACAACAATTCTTATTGCAATCGCGGGAACACACTTTTGAAACCAGGTTAGGCAAATGTATGTTTTAAACAGTTTTGGCCTTGGTACGTCTTAAGGATCCACCCCCTTTTTAAAATGTTCACCTAAATGACATACCCAAATCTATCTCTGTCAAGGCTTTCTTCCTCCTCTTCTGAGGAGGAGTAGTAGGAAGGATCAGAGGACCAAAATGCAGCGTGGTATGTATCCATAATTTAATTTAATGAGAATGAATACAGAATACAAAAAGAACAAGAGAAACAAAATGAAAATGGAAACAGTCCTGAATGGTGCAAACACTGAAACGGAAAATAATCACCCATGAAACACAGGTGGGAAAAGGCTACCTAAGTATGATTCTCAATCAGAGACAACTAACGACACCTGCCTCAGATTGAGAATCATACCAGGCCAAACCCACCCAACTCACGCCCTGACCATACTAAAACAAAGACATAACAAAATAACTAAGGTCAGAACGTGACAAACTGCCTGTAACTCAGACCCTAAAGCAAGGATATGCATATTCTTTGTTCCATATGAAAGGAAACACTTTGAAGTTTGTGGAAATGTGAAAGGAATGCAGGAGAATATAACACAATAGATCTGGTAAAAGATAACACAAAGAAAAAACCAACCGTTATTTTGTACCTTCATCTTTGAAATACAAGAGAAAGGCCATAATGTATTATTCCAGCCCAGCTGCAATTTAGATTTTGTCCACTAGATGGCAGCAGTGTATGTGCAAAGTTTAAGACTGAGCCAATGAACCATTGCCTCTCTGTTCAAAATGTTGTATCAGGACTTGCCAAATGTGCCTAATTTGTTTATTTATAACTTTTAATGTTCAAAATTGTGCACTCTCTTCAAACAATAGCATGGTATTATTTCACTCTAATAGCTACTGTAAATTGGACAGTGCAGTTAGATTAACAAGAATTTAAGCATTCTGTCAGATATGTCTATGTCCTGGGATATGTTCTTGTTACTTACGTCATTTCTTGTTGCATGATGTCATGCTAATTGTATTAGACTACGTTAGCTCAACCGTCCCGGTGATCCCGAAGAGGTTTTAAACACATTATATGTAAATCAAATAAAATTGTATTTGTCACATGCGGCGAATACAACAACCTTACCGTGAAATGGTTATATTTCAGCTGTAGACCTTACCGTGAAATGTATATACAGTATTTTAGTCATGGTTTATGCAACATAACTACTTCTGTACACACATTTTCTATTCATATACTGTCCATACTGTCTATATAATTTTAAATATATATTTATATTCCGGACTCTGACATTGCTCATTCTGATATTTCTTCATTTCTTTATTTAAAATGTTGGGATTGTTGTTGTGTTTTGCTAGGTGTTATTACCACAGATAGAACAATGAGACAGATATTTCACAGACAACGATGAGACAGCCTATAGGGAGGAGGTCAGAGACCTGATCGTGTGGTGCAAGGACAACAACCTCTCCCTCAACATGATCAAGACAAAGGAGATGATTGTGGACTACAGGAAAAGGAGGTGTCACGTGTGCTCCCTCTCCGGCCTCTAGGTCACCAGGCTGCTTATTATTGCGCCACACCTGCTACGCGTGATTCGTGTTTCTTGTTTGGTTCATGTTTGTTTATTTATTAAATGTATTCACTCCCTGAACTTGCTTCTCGACTCTCAGCATACATCATTACAGAATAACTCCTCACCAAAGGGAAGCATCAGGGAGTGTTTTTTGTTTTGTTTTTGTGTTGGAGGTGATGTTGGGTCCGAGTGTCAGTACCAGAGCTACAAGGGAGGCCTCAGCCGGTTTGTCGGACTCCCATGCTTCGGCGGGTTCGACGGGTTCCCCTGCCTCAGCTGGCTCGACAGGTTTCCTTACCTCAGCGGGATCGACAGGCTCCCATTCCTCAGCGGGTTTGATAGGCTCTCATGCCTCAGCTGTCTCGACAGGCTCCCATGCCTCGGCGGGCTCGATAGGCTCCAATGCCTCAGCTGGGTGAACAGGTTCCCGTGCCTCGGCCAAAGCAAACGGGGAGTAGCCGGTTCGTCAGGTTTCTGCGCCTCAGCGGAGGCGATCAGTCCACTCCTGATCCCCGGGATCGTCCCTTTGGTTGGTGTCCTGCAGCTGGAGCTGCGCGCTGGGGAGGGGGTACTGTCACATATGCTCTCTCTCCGGCGCTCTAGGTCGCCATGCTCCCACTCCTCAGCCGGATTGACAGGTTTCCACGCCTCAGCAGAGGTGACCAGTCCACTCCTGATCCCCGGGATCGTCCTTTTGGTCACTGTCCTGCGGCTAGTGCCGCGTGTCGGGGAGGGGAGTACTGTCACGTGTGCTCCCTCTCTGGCCTCTAGGTCACCTGGCTGTTTATTATTGCGCACACCTGTCACGCGCATCAGTGCCTAATGACAATCACCTGGACTCCATCATCTCCTTGTTCACCTGCACTATTTATGTCACTCCCTTTGGTTCCTTCCCCAGGTGTTATTGTTTCTGTTTCTGTTTCATGTCGGTGCGCTATTCATGTTTCTTGTTTAGTTCATGTTCGTTTATTTATTAAATGTATTCACTTCCTGAACTTGCGTCCCGACTCTCAGCGTACATCGTTAGAGGAGGACCGAGCACGCCCCCATTCTCATCGACGAGGCTGTTGTGGAGCAGGTTGAGAGCTTCAAGTTCCTTGGCATCCACATCACCAACAAAATAACATGGTCCAAGCACACCAAGACAGTCATGAAGAGGGCAAAACCTATTCCCCCTCAGGAGACTGAAAAGATTTGGCATGGTTCCTCATATCCTCAAAAGGTTTTACAGCTACACCATCGAGAGCATCCTGACGGATTGCATCACTGCCTGGTATGGCAACTGCTCTGCCTCCGACCACAAGGCACTACAGAGGGTAGTGCGTACAGCCCAGTACATCACCGGGGCCACGCTTCCTGCCATCCAGGACCTCTATACCAGGAGGTGTCAGATGAAGGCCCAAAAATTGTCAAAGACTCCAGCCACCCTATTCATAGACTGTTCTCTCTGCTACCTCACGGCAAGCCAAGTCTCGGTCCAAGAAGCTCCAAAATAGCTTTTACAGTCGTGGCCAAAAGTTTTGAGAATGACACAAATATTAATTTCCACAAAGTTTGCTGCTTCAGTGTCTTTAAATATTTTTTTTGTCAGATGTTACTATGGAATACTGAAGTATAATTACAAGCATTTCATAAGTGTAAAAGTCTTTTATTGACAATTACATGAAGTTGATGCAAAGAGTCAATATTTACAGTGTTAACCCTTCTTTTTCAAGACCTCTGCAATCCGCCCTGGCATGCTGTCAATTAACTTCTGGGTCACATCCTGACTGATGGCAGCCCGTTCATGCATAATCAATGCTTGGAGTTTGTCAGAATTTGTGGGTTTTTGTTTGTCCACCCGCCTCTTGAGGATTGACCACAAGTTCTCAATGGGATTAAGGTCCGGGGAGTTTCCTGGCCATGGACCCAAAATATCGATGTTTTGTTCCCCGAGCCACTTAGTTATCACTTTTGCCTTATGGCAAGGTGCTCCATCATGCTGGAAAAGGCATTGTTCGTCACCAAACTGTTCCTGGATTGTTGGGAGAAGTTGCTCTCGGAGGATGTGTTGGTACCATTCTTTATTCATGGCTGTGTTCTTAGGCAACATTGTGAGCGAGCCCACTCCCTTGGCTGAGAAGCAACCCCACACATGAATGGTCTTAGGATGCTTTACTGTTGGCATGACACAGGACTGATGGTAGCGCTCACCTTGTCTTCTCCGGACAAGCTTTTTTCCGGATGCCCCAAACTATCGGATGCCCCAAACTTTTGCTACCCTTCTTGACACCAGGCCATCCTCCAAAAGTCTTCGCCTCACTGTGCGTGCAAATGACCTCACGCCTGCCTGCTGCCATTCCTGAGCAAGCTCTGTACTGGTGGTGCCCCGATCCCACAGCTGAATCACTGACATGATGCCAGCTGGTCCTTTTGTGGCAGGGCTGAAATGCAGTGGAATTTTTGGGGGGGGATTCAGTTCATTTGCATGGCAAAGAGGGACTTTGCAATTAATTGCAATTCATCTGATCACTCTTCATAACATTCTGGAGTATATGCAAACTGCTATCATACAAACTGAGGCAGCAGACTTTGTGAAAATTTATATTTGAGTCATTCTCAAAACTTTTGGCCACGACTGTACACCCAAGCCATAAGACTCCTGAACAGCTAATCAATTGGCTACCCAGACTATTTGCAATATCCCCCCCCCCCCCCCCCCGCAAACTAAATTCTGTAACAGACAGAATGGACTGCATTGTTTAGAAGTGCAAGGGCGAATTGAGCCATTGCACACAAGCAATTCACAGAGTCGGAGTTCTCTAACGTTAATATGCAAATTAATGCTTGAATGCGCCAATAGAATCTCACTAGCTCGTACTTGGCTCGGCCCACCTCCTTGCTTGTTCTGCCCACTATGATTACTTTGCTCCCATTGGAAATGACAGGCTCTGGTCTATATGGGGTTAGTTACACAAACATTTGTTATTACTGCACTGTTGGAGCTAGAAACACAAGTATTTCACCGCACCTGTGATAACATCTGAAATCTGTGTATGTGAACAATAAACTATTTGATTTTAATTTTCTAGAGGCTCTCACCGTCCGGCTGACTGTGCTCACATTACTATTGGCAAATGTAGGCCTATGTGCATTGGTTAGAGTAAGTGGAGGAGCAGTGTAGTGCAGTACTCCACACAAGCATTAACCACAAATAAAGCTTACCTACATTTGAAATCTATAGATACCTATATAACATACACCCACATAGAACCTCTCTGATGCCCTTGTATTAGATTTAGTGTTCTCCAGTTTTTGTCAACCTCATTCAGAGAGAGGGTATACAGTCTGTTGCTTATTTTGGCTCTGTGGCCAGCCTGCCTCTTGGGTTGTCTTGAGGTCAGGATTCTAACATGACTGAGTTGAGTGGCTGGAGCTACAGTACTACTGTAAGTGAATCTGGTTGCCATCGTGACTGACTTCGTCTGAGAGGGAGGATGAAATTCACTCAGTTGAGTGACACCTCCTGACTACTGAGTCACATGTGTTATGTGGGAAATACACAACAGATCCAGACGCTCACTAACTAACTTATGTAAGCCCTTTTAACCATCTATAGGGGGGGTTAGAAATTACTCAATGACCATGCATGTGGTTTTGACTGACAAACCTACATAAAAAGTTGGTCACAAAAAAGAGAAGGGGAAATTAGTAACATTTGGCTTTAATCTAAAAATGAATATTCAAATATAAGATGGCTTCTCTGCTCTAATTGTCACAAACACTCTAATTGTCACAAATGCTGCAAATTGTCCTTTATGTTCTGCACTATACCATCTGAGCTATACAATACATTTTGTGATGAAGCGTGCTGTGTCTCCCCCAGCTACTGTCTATACAACCCTAAAACGAATGAGGCACATTAGATAAAGTGATTGAGTCTGAGCTTGGCATGTTTAAATGCTGCTCACTGGTGGAACTAAGGGAGAGATACTTTCTTTCCATTGATCCGCCCGCACGGCTACCCAGCTGTGATTTAACCACTTTCAATCTGTGCGTGGCTCCCCCACCGTCAGCCTTATTTCATCAGGTTGCCCCCGTCTGCCATGGGAATCCACTAACGCCACTCACTACACTAAAGCTGCCCTTGCCAGTCACGAGGCTGGCAGCAGAGAGGATCTGAAGGGGCCCGTCATTGTTTACCTGGACATGCGGTGGTGGTGGTGGTGGGGGTGGGGGTGGGAGGTGACATTTACTCATCAGGGCAGAGTGGTTGGTGTGAGTGGTCATCTTTATGCACACAGTGTTTACCTGGCTGGGGCACAGCTGCAGAGGAGATTACTCATCACTTTACCTGCTGTGTGGGTGGGAGAGTTACACATTATATTCAAGGGAAGGGTGAATGAGCTGTTAATACACTGGGGTATTGTTGCTTACCATATTGTATGCTTGCTTTACCAGACTTCTTTGATGCAGTATAGTGAAACTGGGAGAAACCATGACTCCATGGGTTAAGATTACATGCTATCAGGCTAAGTTTATCTTCACCTTAGGCTGCCCAGCCTACTCTGTAGTAAGCGATGCCCTCTCTGGGCTCATTAATATGGAATATTTAACACTTGCCCACTTTGGAAGCCCATTTTAGAGAACCACGCCCCAAAAAGCATATTGGCTGATTATAACTAAAACAATATATTTTACAGGATAATTAAATGTGTCGAGAAAGAAAATAGATGTATGCAATATAATATAAGGAAAATGCCTCTGCGTTTTCACTGATAGGTGTTTACCTCTGGGAAAGCATGCAGCAACATTTCTGTTTTAAGGGGAGAAAATACTCTCATTTGCCTCAGGGACGTTCAAACTATGAACAGTTAGTATTTATTTTCCTGTCTTTACTTGATTGATTAAGTTTGAAAGGGAACCGTATTAGAGGCTGAGAAGAAGATTAACATGACAGCACTTTGTGGTTGAATTCAGTTTTGGGCGTTCTTTCTGAGTCATGCCTGGCGATGGCCTCATGTGTACTGTAAAGTACAAAATGACACGTCATTGTTTTTTAGAAATGCAGGTGTGTATGTAGCCCATATTCAGCACACAGGAGCAACAAGGGAAATATAAAATGGAAAATAATGTCATTTAATATTGAATGAGTAAAGTACACATGGCTACAGTAAGTACTTTAAGTTAAATATCCAATCTCGAGCAGAACAGTATCTACATGAGAGCTACATGAATACTGTATTAGTCAATGTCATATGCAATAACCACTCAAATGCAATCATTAAACATGAATTCATAATGATCTATTTTCAATAATTGAGGATTTTCATTGTGTGCATAATGAGGTACTCTTAAGTAACATATCTTTGAGGATGATGGCATGTCTGCTGGTGGACCTTCCTCTAGTCTAGAAGCTGCTTTAGTATATGAGTTAGAGATCAGGGGTGACCATGATGAGGAATTCATTATCCAAGCCTTAACTGGACAGTCATGATCATCCCATTGGCTTGCAGTCTAAAGGGAGATCCTAAAGGGAGATCCTAAAGGGAGATCCTAAAGGGAGATCCATGGTATGGCAACCAAACAAATGTGAACAGAAGGGCATAAATCCGTAAGGTGGAGCTTGGTATTCTCAAGGATAAAGCTTATGAAAATAGACATGTCTCCATCACAACACTGATGCTGCCTACTGTCACTCACAGCCGAAACGTCTTTCTCTCCTTCAACTCACATTTGGGTTTAATACCCGCAATTCCATTTCATGCCAATGACTCACTCATCCTCCTTCTGAATCTGAGGGTACTGTATGTTTAGTTCTTCTGTGGCCCCATGGTTTAAGAGCAGGGAAGTGTGATTTAAGTTATTCGCAGTGAGGCTCAGCCCATCCAGCTAACATTACAGTCACAACCACTCCAATGGAAGACTCTGGGTTGAATGATATAAAATCACAACCACTCCAAAGGAAGACTCTGGGTTGAATGATATAAAATCACAACCACTCCAAAGGAAGACTCTGGGTTGAATGATAAAAAATCACAACCACTCCAAAGGAAGACTCTGGGTTGAATGATATAAAATCACAACCACTCCAAAGGAAGACTCTGGGTTGAATGATATAAAATCACAACCACTCCAAAGGAAGACTCTGGGTTGAATGATATAAAACCACAACCACTCCAAAGGAAGACTCTGGGTTGAATGATATAAAATCACAACCACTCCAAAGGAAGACTCTGGGTTGAATGATATAAAATCACAACCACTCCAAAGGAAGACTCTGGGTTGAATGATATAAAATCACAACCACTCCAAAGGAAGACTCTGGGTTGAATGATATAAAATCACAACCACTCCAAAGGAAGACTCTGGGTTGAATGATATAAAATCACAACCACTCCAAAGGAAGACTCTGGGTTGAATGATATAAAATCACAACCACTCCAAAGGAAGACTCTGGGTTGAATGATATAAAATCAGCTGCAAAATCAAACATTTAAGAGACGTCTATGATAATAGAACACAGTTGAGTTCACATTGCCCCACAACATTATGTAGACCACATTTACAAATGGAAGTTTTTAAGAAAATAAATTGAGCTCTTGCCTTGTTTTGAGGAAGTATACAGCATTGGTATCTAGGTTGTTCTATTAACTGAGCATCTAAATAGCCTCAATAGTTTAATGAACATGCGTTCTTATGACTCATGCTCACCATGGCTGCAGATTTAAATACTCTTCTGCTCTTAGCATTGACACAATATGGACAGTGGGTTGATTTGATTGCCATGACAGGCAATCATGCCATAGAACAGAAATAACTTTCAGTGAATTTACATAAACCTAATCTATCTACATTCTCTGCTTAAGGGGTGATGATGTAAGGTCTGTTTTGTTCTACTCTGGGATAAAACACAGAGATGTTGAAGTGTATTGATGAGAACATTGAGTGCAGAATTTATACTTGGTTTTGAAACATTTATCTGTGGGATAAGTCCTTCTATGCAGGGATATATAATAATTGCTAAATGCCTTTTTCAAGGGCTTCATTATTTTCCACTCTTTTCAAGTTTAAAAGCATTCTTTCCTGAAGACATGAATGGTGTGGCCATCGCAGGCAGCAGAGTCCTCCTGTTCCTCAGTAAAATAGGGAAATGTTTCACTCACTAAATAAAGCACATTGCCATGAGTGCACTGGCAGATTTTTCATGAGGCTTTCAACTACAGAATATTTTTAATGGCAAGCTATATGATGTACTAAACATGCCCTCAATTCATCTCTCTTGTGCCACAGCCCTCCATGATTCTCTTTTCAGAGATAACAATAATATACATTTTAATGTACTGTGTCTGCTGTTGGAAATCTTTTCTCGTATTGAAACCAAACTGAAAAACAGTAGACCACTTGAGCAACCTGTGAAGCAGAATTAAAGATGTCCTTCCCTTCCCTTTTCTTCATTTTCATAGGAATCTTTGGCGCTTAAGGAGTAACAAGCATTCATCATCACATTGGGACTGAGAGCAGGAGAGTGGCAGGAGTGCCAACTGTACATAACATGGAGGATGTAACAAGAGACTTCTCCAGAGCCTAGTGCCCTGCAGGATTTGCACGGACAGGGAGGCAAAGATGAGGCAGGACAACAAGAACAAACGCAGGTCAATGCACTGGGCGACTGTGTCCATCCACCACCAGTGAAATCCAGGGGCCTTCTACTAACCCTGGCCAAACCGACAACATAGGCAACACAAACCCAAGGCCGTCCCCTGTCTGCCCTGGTAAGTAATAAAACAGAAATTTGAAACGCTTATGATCAACAATTTTATAATGAGCTTCAGAAACTGTTTTGGGGGTTCATTTTGCAGTGATGTAGTCTTCCAGTGCTGTAGACTGACCCTGTCACTAGGCCTGGGTGACTCTTCTGATGTCATCGGAGTGCAGCTGGATCCTCTATTTGAGTGATGAACAAGGTCTAGTAAAAGGGTGAATGAACTGATGTAATGGACTCACTGAGGTGTACTACAGCCTGGATATTGGTCCAATAATACAATTGTTTAACTTCTGGCCTCCCTCCAGGGAGAGGTTGACCACAGCTGGATATAGTGCAGTGATAATGATCTATGGAGACATGCAGGGGAGGAAGGCCTGTCTGAATATGGCAGATTGAGAGGAAGGCCTGTCTGAATATGGCAGATTGAGAGGAAGGACTGTCTGAATATGGCAGATTGGAATGTTGACTCACTCATTCTGCCAACAGGCTGTAACATTAAATATCTGTAATTCCAATGTCATTAAAAAAATCTATATTTGCTAGTCTTAAATGCCATCTTTATGGCCAAAAGCCAAATACACATCGCTGTGCTGCTTTGTTGGGTTGGTGAAAGAGAAGAGTCAAGTCATTAGGAGAAGAGAGTTAGTGGTGCCACTGGACAGTACAATCATGTGTTTCTTCACGCTCCAAGTGTTAAGAACAGGAGCAAATAGAACTTGTGTTTGCTGTAGCCAGATCAAACATTTTTTTTTATCAATCATTGCTGCAGAATATTAAATGTTGTCTTGTATTCCGTTTGTATTTTTTGTATCTTTGAGCTGTGTCCACAAAGTGTTGATCTTGATATGTGAGATAAATAATGAGCAGGGGTCTTATGAGACAGATCAAATCAAGGGCCTTAATATGTGAGATATATAATCAACAGTAGTAATGCATTGCAATTATATGCCCATTCCACTAAAGTGCAGTTGAATGATGATAGCAGTGAATAGTGAATGTGCTCCACTTTGGAGAGCGAAGCTGAGAGGTGTCTTTCAGAGTGTCTCAGGAACACTTCTGGCTCTCAGCCATTTGACCAGATGTTCTCATTAGCACTTTCTTCTAACCTCTTAGGGAGGGAGGAGGCTGGCACATTTAGAGTCCTCTCGCTCAGCTGCCATTAAACTATAAGAACTTAGATTCAGCCCTGTATTTTTACCATTAGAATACAGGGCCATTCAATATAGTCTACACAGAAGTTCATGAACTGAATAACAATCCTCAATGAATAACACTAACCACATTATCAGAATAGGGCTATACAGTATATTGACTCTGTTAATTTGTTTGATGATTTAATTATTACCTGACATATCATTAGTGTTTGATGAGGTGGGTAATAACATGACACGACTAATGGAATGTCATGAACATAGGGCTTTAATTTGCTTAATCATGTGATGAGGTTTGAGTAATGATTTGGGTTTATGGTGCATAAAGGAGGTCAGCTCCTCTCTTATTGGGTGAGCCACCGCTGGCTCACCCTGGTTCACTGTATTTATCTTACCAATCAGTTCCCATGGAGATAGCATCAGAGCCTAACAATTGTCAATCATCTTCAGGGCGGGCTTGCACTGTCAGACTGTCTTTGTGAGCCTTCCTCTACTGTGTGAAGGAGAGAGATGGAAAGAGACCAAGGACACATAATAATATTTGGATGCCATACGTTATGGTTGTTGACAAGGCCCAGTATTATGAATGCAGGCATGTTCAACTTTAATCACCCATGGGATTTCATCCCTGGCTGAATTTGATTTGAAGGAGAGCCATGGTTCTGATTGGAGAGCCTTATAGATGTTTAGGGTCACTTCACCAGTTCTACCAGCGTAATCAGGAGATTAACTGCTATTTCCCATCCCTGGAAAGAGAAATGGCTCTAAGGTGACTTCCTGGCCCCAAGCCGACTTTTCCCAAAGAGGAGCGATTATCGTCTGTTCCTGAAAGTGCTATAATTCTCTATGTTTTACAATCCAGAACCCCTTCACTACATACATCCTGTTATTGGAGTAATGGGGGGTGTAAAAGCTTTGACTTTTACCTTGCCTTTATTCTGTTGTGATAGTCACATCCCATCATGACCCTGGCTAGCGTTGTTGATCTGGATTCATCTTTCAAAGTGCTTTCTTGTTTTCCCTAGGAACTCCCACATAGTCATGGACAAGTGTGGATTTGGCTCAGTGGAGAAAGGGACAGAGCCCCAGGGAATGTTCTGCTTTACACAGCACTGTAGTGCTATGATGGTCGTCATAGTCAACCAGCCGTGAATATTATGACATTTGAATAATGCCAGTCAAGGTTCATTTCCATGCCCATGTCTAAAGCTCCTTCTTCTTTAAAAAAACATTTTCATACTTCAAAGCTGACATTCGGAAAAAGCCTCTATCGCTCATGTTAAACCTCAAAGAGTGTAGTTGATACATTATTTATGTCGTATCAAATACATATGCAATGCATACAACATGATCAGCGGCAATTTTAGCATGTAAATCTTGGTGGGGCAAAAAAAAAAAAGTAAAATGTGGGAAGCCACTACACAACAGTAAACAATACATTAATTGCATTATAACGGTGACAAACTGTGCCCACAAACTGTTAGGGCCTATATAAAGCTGTCCCAACAGCAGAGTCCCAATACCTTACCACTGCTACACCTGGCAGCGAAAGTTAATTTAGCCTCATTTACTGCCTTTAAAAAAACGGCTGACTTGCTTAAATAAATGTGGTTTATACTGACAATTTAGATGTACAAACTATGGCATAAGGGGGATGACAAGCAGATAAGAGGCAATCCGTAATTTCAAGTAAGACATTAATGAGCGAGCTAGGACAGACGTAGTCAACATAACTATTTGTTCAGCACTTTTGAAATGTACAGGGACAGAATTCAGAACGTGAGCCGATAATTAAAGGGGGCATATAAGCAGACAATGAAAGCTCTTACAATATTCAATGATTACATTTCTCAGAAACAGGTCAGGGAAACAAGTCAGAACAGTAGGCAAAATTAAGGGGTGAAAATAAACCAAATGATTAAGGTGAGGCACATCGACTACTAACAGCTTACTACACAACATACACTTAGTATTACTTTCTTAGCTACAGTATCATACTACATTATTTAGGCAGCAGCATACAAGACATTTTTGGACTCACCTTGTTGTGCTGTGTTCATTTGAACAGGAAGGTGGCGCAGTGGTCCTTTGTAGGCAAATGTTGTCATCAAACTTTGTCATTAAAGTCTGGCATTCTCTGGATTTATGGTGCTTTCAAGACATTTGGGAACTCTGGAAAAAAGGTTGAATCTAGAAAGAGTTCCGAGTTCCTGATTTACAATTCCGAGTTGGATGAAAGTTCAAAACGTATTTTCCCCGAGTTCCCAATTGTCTTGAACTCACTAAAGTCAGATTTTGTAGTTCCGTGATAACAGTTGTTTTGAGCGCAGCACAAGTTATGCTTCATTGACAGCATGGCCAGTGTTGAATGTTTATAATTTTAAACTAGGAAAAGAGACCCTTAATTTTAGACTTGGGACCCCACAGCCACTCCACTGAATAGCAGGCTAATGATTTTCTTGCAATGCTTGCAGTTTGCCACTGATTCCTTCCAAAGCATTCATCGTTGAATTTGCTATTTCCAACTGGTTGTGTAATGTTTATGTCCAATGGCTGATGAGCACTGATATGTTTTATCTATCATTTCTCTTAATTATTTATCTTAATATGACAAGGATTAAAAATGATTTGTCAATAGATTGTCGAATTGATTCATGATGATGACTGCTAGCTAAGATTTTGAAAGTATGACGTTGACATGTAACTCTATGGCAGTACCCAAGGAGGCTTGAATTTTCGAGCTCTACCCTTTCGAGCTCTACCCTTAGACTTGGCGGTGATGTAGTGTCCCCATGAGTGACAGAACACTGGGCCGATCATTGTGCAACGCTCCATATTCTCCGCTGGCTGCCCCACCACCACAGAAAGCACTGAACTAGGCTGAAACACCTGCATTTTGGACCTCCTTTACTCAAGAAAACATGTTTGTATGCAGTTTTATATATTTTTTACGTTATTTGCAAACTGATATGTGACACGTATTAATGCCAAAATAACATGCAAAACAAGCAAGCCCCCTCCCCCAAAATATATATTTTAGTTTTTTGGGGCAAAAAATAGCTCCACCTGCCCTGAATGACGGGTCTCTACTGAACACTATAAACATACATCTTCGAATACTGGAATATACCGGTACATGTGACTTGGGACATGGTTTTAAGTAATTTAATCATTGTGAAAATCAATAAAATATGTCTCTGTGGTGCACAATCATGAGATCAATATTTCACAAGATGTTCTTATTCCCTCTAAATTGCAGTGTTGAATCATCACTTCTGCCCCATGCAGCTCCTCCATACAACAACAACCATAGGTCTCGGAACAGTGAGGAGAACACGGGGATTGATGTGACCTTCCATTTACAATTTCAGCCAACGAGAGAAAAATTATGAGCATTAACCTTACGTGTGGAATGATCTACAATACACTTTCAAAATGGTGGAATAGGTTGCCTCTAGGGCATTTCAGATGGTTGTTAGGGGAAATTTTTTACTGAAGAATGTGTCTGTTTTATATGATTGTTTATAATAATGTGTATTTTATTGTATTTTGATGTGTATTGTGGTGCTATACCATCCTCAGCTGGAAAATAGACCATGGTCTCAGCATTGACTCCCTGTCAAATTAAAGGTTAAATAAAAACTATGTCATGTGGCCAGGCAGAAAGGACGGTTGGCAAGGCCTGTAATGCTGCCTGCCATTGAGTCATGCTAATAGGAACAGCCCTAGCAGATCTTCCCCAACGGTCTCCTATGTAGATCAGTGGGACTGGTCTCCATAGCAACAGTGGCAGATGGAACATAGCTACACCTCAGCAGAGATAGAGAGCAGAGAGTGGCTGGGGTCCTCTTGGAGCGAGGGGATGTGCTCACTGCTACTGCTGCTTTCTGTATCTCTTCTCTACCACCACCCACACTGGAGGCAGGCAAGCCACTCTCACTGTAACACAGAGAACAGGGACACTATTTTATTCATCTTTCTCTTCACTCTTCATGTGAATTTGAGGAGATAGATACTACACTCTGAGCACAGTCGTGCTTATTGCTAAGGTGTTGGGTGGAGGTTATGTTTGTGTTTAAGATTAAGGAAGCTGACAGCTACCATAAGATACTTTACGCTCTAGGACAACGAAACAAGTGGACAATAATCCATTCTAAATTCTTAAAGCCATGCACTGGACCGACATCTGGTCTTCAGCCGGTGGTGATACATTTAGCTTGTAGTAAGGTTGATACACTCAGCAGGGTCATCATGGCAGTAATCTGTTTCTTGCCTGTTAATTTACAGGCCAATAACCATCTGTGCTTTGGTATGATGAGACCTTGAGACCTGAGCAACACTGCAACAGAGAGTGTCCACTCCAGGCTCAAAGAAGCCCACTATGGGAGCTGACTGACTGTGTATCTATGGAGACTCAGTGATGCTGAACATCCAGGACTGGACACTGTAACTTCATGTCAGAACCCTGCCTAGGCATGCCACTCAAACCCTGGCATGAGCTGATACACAGGCAGGCACAGATAGCTGTGGGTCTCCATGGACGTGTTTTGGACTACATGAGATTTTCCGAGCATATGACATATAAAACATTTTATACTGAACATAATCTTTTACTGAGAATTGACATTTAGGAAATGAAACACGTTATAGTGAAATGAGTAATATAACAGAGGAAGCTTGACTCATGCCTCTTCACTGAAAGGTGTTATTGTGACCCCGATTGAAGCAGTTGGACTGGGCTTTCTATCTCACCATCCTCTCGCTGTCTTGACATCTCCACTGGCTTCGTGCCAGACCTGTCCGTGTGGCAGTGCTGAAGCTGGCACAGCCTGTGATGTACAGTACCACTGACAACCTTTCCCTATCAGAGCTCTGCCACTCAGGCCTGGTTTAATTATGCCAACATGGCATGCTCTGACGCAGACTGTGCCTGTTACCGTGCTGCTTCCAAAAGGAGGGCACCTCTAGGCACCATTTCTGTGGTCCTTCATGGCTCAGTTGGTAGAGGATGGTGTTTGCAACACCAGGGTTGTGGGTTCAATTAGCATGGGGAAAACAACAAAAATGTATGTACTCACTATTGTAAATTTCTCTGGATAAAGTGTCTGCTAAATAACTCAAATGCAATTTCCAGTATAATGTATACTAAGAGTAACCAATTAATCAAGTATCTTTTTGAAAACATTTCTAATGTTTATATGTCCTCCAGACAGTGCTAACACATGGTAATCATTGAAGCTTAGCATGGTGGAGCTCTGTGTTTTTGGTTAAAGAGATGACATGCGATGTGTTTGGCAGCTGTGTAGCCTGGTACCCTCTAATCCAGGCCTGGGCAACTCTAGTCCTCGGGAGCCTGATTGGTGTCACACTTTTGGCCCAGCCCCAGCTAACATACCTGACTCCAATAACCAACTAATCATGATCTTCAGTTAAAAATGAAATGATTTTTAAATCAGGTGTGTTTGCTAGGGATGGGGGAAAAGTGGGACACCAATCAGGGCCCTGAGGACTAGAGTTGCCCAGGCCTGCTCTAATCTATGTGATGTTCTTGAGGCTGCATGGCTTCCTCCTGTATGGCAGCCCCCACATTCTGTCTGTCATAGGCTGGCTGAGTTATAGTATCAGGCTCTGGGGGCGGACACACACACAACCCATCCCTGAAGAAAATGACAGAAATACTCTGCATACACAAACAGACATCACAAACAAGAGGGCTATGAAATGTATTTGGGGGCACAGGCAAGCGGATTCGGGTATTTGCGTGAGAGCTTCCAGTTTAGAATCCAGTGCTTAATGAAATCACACCACTGCTCACACTCTGCTGGTTAATGACATGGAGCTAAAACAACATAGTTCTTATAACCTTGGCAAATTTTGACTGGATGTTCTATTCTACCATTTTGATTCCTTTCTTCCCAGAGCCACTCTCTGTTTTTTTAAATGTATATTTCATGAAATTCTTCCATGTTATCCACAGCTTGCTTTCTTTGCATGATGTTTGTTAGGCCTTTGCAAGCCATCGGATAGCTCCCTGCACTCCTCTGTAATGTACTGTGTCTGCAGATGGCATAATGAAGTAACGCTCATCCAGCACAAGTGTCACTTCTCTGGGTAGTGTTCATAAACACTGCACTCAATAGCCTCTGCTCAATGTCTGATGACCTTGCTGCTGCTGCTCAGCCAAATGCTGTTTTATTCCTTGGGAAAGAGGAGACAAAGCAGAATAAACTAAATATAACTGCCCGTTCCAATACAAATATTTCATATGATACGCATATGGAGCCTAAAAGATGATAAATGTTGCATCTGAATAGGATGAATCATGCCTTATCATTAAACAATAGCAACAGACCAATAAGAGTGGGTCTCATTGGAATTCTCCAGAGATGGATCTTGGAATACTTAAAGGGGTTTCTTGCCAAAAGGAATTGTTATGCCAGACAGACAATGAGATTAATTAGAAGAATGTCTTAAACAACAGAGATTAGTGAAGACACAGGCCTCGCTAATATATTTCCACGTATACACAACCGTTCAGCCTTATGCGCCCTGTAACAGCTGCAGGAGGACATGAGGAGGAGCACTACAGCATAACATGTTCTATCCAGATTTAAAACACACTGGTTGAGAATTTCGTACACCCTCACCTGTTACTCACAAGGCATCAGGGAGACACAAGGAAACGATGCTGTTAATGTTTCAGCTTTTAGTGAGTATCTTCCCACTTAACCCCCTAGCTCCCTGCTTCATTCCCCTCCCTTAATAAATCAATCTCCTACTCTAACGTGTGTAGACCAAGAGGAACCCTTTAAACCATATAAACCGTGTTGATTCTCTGTGTCATTATTTGTCTTAGCTGGAGCATCCTGCCAGGCTTAGCTCCAAATCCATCTGTCCTCCACTTCCTCTTCAGGTATTTGATCTGTCTCCACCGGGCTAGCTACAGGATGGGGTTTCCATGGCAACAGAGAGCCCATAGGGAAACCAAGTGGTGAGGATGTGTAAGGCTGAGATTTCTCCAGTGCAGATGTAGAACTGATGTGCAGTATGGGGAAGAGCAATCCCCATTGAGAAATGAAGCAGATTAAGATTAAAAAGTGGTTCGTTTTGTTGATTTAGCTTCATATTATACAAACACAGCAATAAGAACACCTGTATGTGCTCATTATTTAACTCCAAATCTCCTTTAAACACACTGCCACCT
Source organism: Oncorhynchus mykiss (assembly GCF_013265735.2). Taxonomy (NCBI): domain Eukaryota; kingdom Metazoa; phylum Chordata; class Actinopteri; order Salmoniformes; family Salmonidae; genus Oncorhynchus; species Oncorhynchus mykiss. Next base: position 67,924,445 of record NC_048569.1, on the reverse strand, counting down.
ATTTGTGGTCATTTATTTAAAGATTTATGGTAGGAAACACAGCAGGGTCTATATTTTCCTATACTAGTCTCGCTTTGTTTTCTATATTTTCAAAATACAAATCAAATCAAAGTGTATTTGTCACGTGCGCCAAATACAACAGACCTTACAGTGAAATGCTTACTTACAGGCTCTAACCAATAGTGCAAAAAAGGTGTTAGATGAACAATAGGTAAGTAAAGAAATAAAACAAGAGTAAAAAGACAGGCTATATACAGTAGCGAGGGTATAAAAGTAGCGAAGCTACATGCAGACACCGGTTAGTCAGGCTGATTGAGGTATTATGTACATGTAGATATGGTTAAAGTGAATATGCACATATGATGAACAGAGAGTAGCAGTAGCGTAAAAGAGTGGGGCACCACTTTTCCTGGATATACGATCAGAACCCCATGTACAGTAGGCGACATTGACGTGGTGAAAAATGTTTTTGACTTCTATGGAACCAGTGAGAATTTGATATGCTTAACCGGGGCTGCAGCACCCACACATATATTATACATATATTATACATGCCCCATGGTCGATTCCAGTCCCGTCGTATTCCCAGGATGTAATCTTCATGTGCAGGGAGGGGACTCTGTGGGAGGTTGTTTAAGGCTGGAGGAGCCAAGGTTCAGGGATCAATGAGTGATAGATGGCTGAGAGACCTCAGTGTCCTGTGATTACAGTGTCCAGCTAGGCCACTTCACTGCTCTATACCACTGGCCCTGTCCCTGTCCTTGCCTGCTCAGAGTACGCATTACGATACGTGTTCATCTGCTTTCCAGACCACTAGGCCCCTTGACGAAAGGCCCAATTCAAGTTTTGGGTCTAAGGCACTCATTATGCTAGAGAAGGCCGCCATTGCACACACTCTGAGTGTGTGTGTGTTTAGTTGTGTATGCTCTTTTTGGAGTTTTAATGATTTGTTAGTGGATTTGTGCTCACGCTGGCATTACTTCTCGTTTTATTTTCTAAGGAAGCTCTCTTTGGCATTCATTTGTTCTTCTAGCTTAAAATGATCCACTAATCCAATGGAAAAGGAAACAGATGTAGCATAGTCCTGTGACTCACAAGCTATTATTCCTCTTTTCCAGGGATTTCACCTATCCCTTCTACACCTTTACCTTTAAACAGGTCTACATTCACAAGGCCGCAGTGCCAGACGGATTACCAGGACATGTACTCCGAGCATATCTCAGTCTGTAATACCAACATGTTTCAAGCAGACCACCATAGTCCCTGTGCTCAATAACACTAAGGTAACCTGCCTAAATGACTACCGACCCGTAGCTCTCACTTCTGTAGCCATGAAGTGCTTTGAGACGCTGGTCATGGCTCACATCAACGCCATTATCCCAGAAACCCTAGACCCATTCCAATTTGCATACCGCCCCAACAGATCCACAGATAACACAATCTCTATTGCACTCCACACTGCCCTTTCACACCTGGACTAAAGGAACACCTATGTGAGAATGCTATTCATTGACTACAGCTCAGCGTTCAACACTATATTAAACTATGGACCATAGGACTAAACACCTCCCTCTGCAACTGCATCCTGGACTTCCTGACAGGCCGCCCCAGGTGGTAAGGGTAGGTAACAACACATCCGCCATGCTGATCCTCAACACGGGGGCCCCTCAGGTGTTCCGTGCTCAGTCCCCTCCTGTACTCCCTGTTCACTCATGACTGCACCGCCAAGCACGACTCCAACACCATCATTAAGTTTGCAGGTGACACAACAGTGGTAGGCATGATCACTCACAACAATGAGACAGCCTATAGGGAGGAGGTCAGAGGCCTGACCGTGTGGTGCAAGGACAACAAACTCTCCCTCAACGTGGTCAAGACAAAGGAGATGATTGTGGACTACAGGAAAAGGAGGACCTAGCACGCCCCCCCACGCCTATCATCAATAGGGCTGCAGTTGAGCAGGTTGAGAGCTTCAAGTTCCTTGGCGTCCACATCACCAACAAACTAACATGGTCCAAGCACACCAAGACAGTCATGAAGAGGGCACGACAAAACCTATTCCCCCTCAGGAGACTGAAAAGATTTGGCATGCGTCCTCAGATCCTCAAAAGGTTTTACCGCTGCACCATCATGGTTGCATCACTGCCTGGTTTGGCAAGTGCTCGGCCTCCGGCCGCAAGGCACTACAGAGGGTTGTGCGTACATCATCGGGGCCAAGCTTCCTGCCATCCAGGACCTCTATACTAGGCGGTGTCAGAGGAAGGCCGTAAAAATTGTCAAAGACTCCAGCCACCCTAGTCACAGACTGTTCTCTCTGCTACCGCACAGTTAGTGGTACCGGAGCGCAAAGTCCCGGTCCAAAAGGCTTCTAAACAGCTTCTACACCCAAGCCATAAGTCTCCTGAACATCTAAATAAATGGCTTCCCAGACTATTTGCATTGCCCCCCCCCCCCTCTACGCTGCCGCTCTTCTCTGTTATTTCTATGCATAGTCACTTTAATAACTCTACCTACATGTACATATTACCTCAATTACCTCGACACCCCCGCACATTGACTCGTACCGGTACCCCCTGTATATAGCCTTGCTATTGTTATTTTACTGCTGCTCTTTAATTATTTGTTACTTTGATCTCTTACTTTTTAAAAATATTTTCTTAAAACTGCATTTTTGGTTAAAGGATTGTAAATAAGTATTTCACTGTAAGGTTGTATTCGGCGCATGTGACAAATAAAATTAGATTTGATAACGATACAGCTACATACATAACAATGGCAGTCAGTGCCGTTTAAAAGGGAGGATTTTTTTTTATGAGCATGACCTTATTTCTAGTACAGCATATTGGATGACTGTCATTCATATTCCATTCACCCAGTTCAATGTAACATCAACTGGTTTAGGCTACGACATGATACTCACATTTTCCATATACCCATCATGAGATTGCAACAAACTATGAAAGAAAGTTTACAACGTAGGTGCACACAGGTCGAGAGAACGATATGGCAGACAGTGACACATTAAATACCGCCTTGCACACTCTTGCCTTCATCTAGCTGATCTAGGGTGTAATCATTAGTCCAACAGTTGCAAACACGCATTTCTATTTGACAAATTCAGGTATATTTATCCCTGTTTTGTTCCATTTGCTTTTGTTTAAGAAACGTTTTTCGACAGAATCGGCAGAATGAATACACCCCTGATCACACGCAAACAGTTCACTTTCATAGCCACAGATCAACAGCTTGTTGTATTCCTTCTCGCATCTAAGCCCTCTTCTCCTCTCACCTTTCCCTTCACTTGTAGACTTCAATGCACAACACATCAGGTGTCTGTGACCAGGCAAAAAACCTTTCCAAGCCAAACCTTCATATCATAACCGCTACTCACACTCGACATCGTTGTTACCATATTAGCTAAAGTAACGTCATAGTCAACATAGCTAATAGAAGTAATGTGTTAGTAAACCTCCTACAACCATGCAGTACAGTTTACAGCCAGTAAGATATTTATCTGTTACACCGGCGGGCCCCGGTGGCAATACATTAGTAAAACCAAAAGCTTGCCTTTACTTGGAAGAGTTCCAGTGTTGGATAGTCACAGCCAGCTAGCTAACATCTCTCTGTTGAAGCTGGGTGCTTCAGTAGGCTAAACTAGTTAGCTGCATTTGCTAGCTAAGTAAGTGAAAGTGAAAGTGAAAAAATAATTATGAAATATAGCTGTCTCTCTCTCTCTCTCTCTCTTGCTCCTCCATTTTTGAAGAAATGAATTTGTTCAAAGCTGAGACAACTACTCACCACATTTTATGCACTGCAGTTCTAGCTAGCTGTGGCTTATACTTTCAGTACTAGATTCATCCTCTGATCCTTTGATTGGGTGGACAATATGTCAGTTCATGCTGCAAGAGCTCTGATAGGTTGGAGGATGTCCTCCGGAAGTTGTCATAATTACTATGGTAAGGGGTTAGAACCATGAGCCTCCTAAGTTTTGTATTGAAGTCAATGTACCCAAAGGAGGATGGAAGCTAACTGTCCTTCGGCTACACCATGGTGCTACCTTACAGAGTGCTGTTGAAGCTAATGTAGATCTTCATTGCAAAACAGTGTGTTTTAATCAATTATTTGGTGACGTGAATATATTATGTATAGCTTTATCTAAAAAGGATAACTTTTTTAATGTTTCGTTATTTTTATTTTTATGGCATTTTCTGGGGAGGATGGTCCTCCCCTTTCTCCTCTGAGGAGCCTCTACTGATACATACAGGATATATTGAAGCCTCCTGGTAATAATGTTACTCTATAATATATTGTTGTATGGTTTTATTAATGAGGTGGAAATGTGTCACATTAATGACTTGATTTGTTTGATGCCGGTAAACATTTTATGCATGAGAGAAGAAGCTCTGTGTTGTGTTCATCAGTGAAGGAAACGTGTGTCCCAGAATGATATAAATCCCATATTGATAACATTGATTTGCAAGGGGGGACTTACTGAAGTTGTGGTATAAAATGATCATAATTAATGAGGGTATTAAAGTATCAGAGCCTGATTCTCAGCCTTTGTATTAATGGTCCTTGGGAGAGTTTCTGGACTGATCATTGACAACACTGCACCAATGTTAATTAGATGAGGTTTCAAGAGCCAGGCTGGGCTGCTGCAGCCATAGTGAACTGAGAAGACACAAATTGACTTCCCCTTCCCAAAGGTGAGGGTCTGAAATGCTGATGAAAGGGCCTGTGGAAAATCTAATTCATTTATTCATATCCAAGCAGAAGTGCTGACACTCGGGTTCAATGTTGGAGAAAGTTTTGGACTTCTGAGAGAGGGGGAGGTAAGAGGGGGAGTGGGAGATTATTTGTGTATGTTTAGCCATAGTAGGTCCATTTTCATGTTTGATTATTTGATTAAGTATGTATTCCTTGTCTTATCCTTCCTCCCCATCATAAGCAGAAAATGCAACTCAGTTTCATGGGGTTTCATTAGTCTAGGCAATCGCTGCAGGAAGTGGAAAATGAAACCCCATTTTTTTGAGTAGCCTACATTTCATTTTAGAGCTATAATTGTAAGTGACAGCTATATTTTTATTGAATAGCTTAGGGATCTTTGTCTTAATGTTTACCTTTGTGCTAAAACTACAGGCAACCTCAGTTCAAATTGCTTTGAGATGATATGGCAATTCTGGTGGGATTACTCTTACAGATTGAAAATGACAAAAGCGATCTGTTCTTTTTAAAGTTACTCTCCAGTGTTTCCAGATTTCTATGAAATATGACCTATAATTATTTACAATATGAGTGAAATACATGTAGTTTTCCTTCCATAAAATTGTAATTAAGTATGTTAAAAAAGCAGTTTTCTGTGTTGGAATGTTGTGGGCGTACCCCAACAACAGAATGGTCAAAGGTCAAATAGGGGGTTGGCCAGATCATTCTCCTCATGAGGATGACATCATCCTCCATGAGGAAATAGCAAGCATTTTTGAAAAAACTGTTTGTGGGTTTTTTGTGGGGTTTTTCTACAATTTATGCTTTGGCCACAAATACGAGTATAGGATAAGTCAACAGCATTATTTGTGTATGTGTTAACAGAATATGAGCTTTTAAATGTGAGATTTTCACTGGATAGTTACTTTAATGCTCTCTAAAGCCTGTGGTAGCTGTCAGGATGGAGGAAATGAATGCAAAGATATTGCCTAGTTCTGATTCATTCAGAGTATCCAGTCCCAGTGCAATACCATACTGTAGGTTTACTAGTTGTAGGTGGATAAACGGTCACCAGAGACTAGAAACATGTTCAAATCTATTAGCTGTATAATTAAAATGTGTTCAACTTAATGTACGATCTGTTTATTTAAGGACTGTGTGCATGCTTATGTTAACAATTAGATAACGGTGTCATTTGTGAAAAATCAAACAGGACTGTTTGTAGGCGGTTCCCTTTGAGGAAGGAAAGAATCAATGAAAATGTACTACTAACACTGTTAACCTCTTAACAGGCAACTGCAGTGGAATTCAATATAAGAATTCTATCCTTTCCATCTGTTTTTCTATTTCACCTATTGGACCTATCAAATCAAATCAAATCAAATTTTATTTGTCACATACACATGGTTAGCAGATGTTAATGCGAGTGTAGCGAAATGCTTGTGCTTCTAGTTCCGACAATGCAGTAATAACCAACAAGTAATCTAACTAACAAACTACTGTCTTATACACAGTGTAAGGGGATAAAGAATATGTACATAAGGATATATGAATGAGTGATGGTACAGAGCAGCATAGGCAAGATACAGTAGATGATATCGAGTACAGTATATACAGTGCCTTGCGAAAGTATTCGGCCCCCTTGAACTTTGCGACCTTTTGCCACATTTCAGCCTTCAAACATAAAGATATAAAACTGTATTTTTTTGTGAAGAATTAACAACAAGTGGGACACAATCATGAAGTGGAACGACATTTATTGGATATTTCAAACTTTTTTAACAAATCAAAAACTGAAAAATTGGGCGTGCAAAATTATTCAACCCCTTTACTTTCAGTGCAGCAAACTCTCTCCAGAAGTTCAGTGAGGATCTCTGAATGATCCAATGTTGACCTAAATGACTAATGATGATAAATACAATCCACCTGTGTGTAATCAAGTCTCCGTATAGATGCACCTGCACTGTGATAGTCTCAGAGGTCCGTTAAAAGCGCAGAGAGCATCATGATGTACAAGGAACACACCAGGCAGGTCCGAGATACTGTTGTGAAGAAGTTTAAAGCCGGATTTGGATACAAAAATATTTCCCAAGCTTTAAACATCCCAAGGAGCACTGTGCAAGCGATAATATTGAAATCAGACCACTGCAAATCTACCAAGACCTGGCCGTCCAAGACCTGGCCGTCCCTCTAAACTTTCAGCTCATACAAGGAGAAGACTGATCAGAGATGCAGCCAAGAGGCCCATGATCACTCTGGATGAACTGCAGAGATCTACAGCTGAGGTGGGAGACTCTGTCCATAGGACAACAATCACTCGTATATTGCACAAATCTGGCCTTTATGGAAGAGTGGCAAGAAGAAAGCCATTTCTTAAAGATATCCATAAAAAGTGTTGTTTAAAGTTTGCCACAAGCCACCTGGGAGACACACCAAACATGTGGAAGAAGGTGCTCTGGTCAGATGAAACCAAAATTGAACTTTTTGGCAACAATGCAAAACGTTATGTTTGGCGTAAAAGCAACACAGCTGAACACACCATCCCCACTGTCAAACATGGTGGTGGCAGCATCATGGTTTGGGCCTGCTTTTCTTCAGCAGGGACAGGGAAGATGGTTAAAATTGATGGGAAGATGGATGGAGCCAAATACAGGACCATTCTGGAAGAAAAACCTGATGGAGTCTGCAAAAGACCTGAGACTGGGACGGAGATTTGTCTTCCAACAAGACAATGATCCAAAACATAAAGCAAAATCTCCAATGGAATGGTTCAAAAATAAACATATCCAGGTGTTAGAATGGCCAAGTCAAAGTCCAGACCTGAATCCAATAGAGAATCTGTGGAAAGAATTGAAAACTGTTGTTCACAAATGCTCTCCATCCAACCTCACTGAGCTCGAGCTGTTTTGCAAGGAGGAATGGGAAAAAAATTCAGTCTCTCGATGTGCAAAACTGATAGAGACATACCCCAAGCGACTTACAGCTGTAATCGCAGCAAAAGGTGGCGCTACAAAGTATTAACTTAAGGGGGCTGAATAATTTTGCACGCCCAATTTTTCAGTTTTTGATTTGTTAAAAAAGTTTGAAATATCCAATAAATGTCGTTCCACTTCATGATTGTGTCCCACTTGTTGTTGATTCTTCACAAAAAAATACAGTTTTATATATTTATGTTTGAAGCCTGAAATGTGGCAAAAGGTCGCAAAGTTCAAGGGGGCCGAATACTTTCGCAAGCCACTGTACATATGTGATGAGTATGTAAACAAAGTGGCATAGTTAAAGTGGCTAGTGATACATGTATTACATAAGGATGCAGTCCTAGTATGACTGAATGATGTTAGTGATTAATTAATGTATGATATAGGGTTGACAGGACCCTTACTATGCATCTCATCTCATGATGACCAATCTTTGAGGTCTTTGCACCAATGACCATTAGCACACTGAAATAAAAGTGTTATGTCATTGTATAGTGCTGTCCATTGAGAAGCCCACTGGTGTTTCCAGTGCAGTGGATTTCACAGATGGACTCAATACCTCCCCAGAACCTCATTCATCACCATTACACCCCTCTCTGACAGCAGTCTACCCCATGAAGGTTGCCCACAACACTGCACAGTCGGCAGGAAATAGAAAGTCAGCACACAGGTGGCTGTTAGAGCAGAAATAAAACCAAATAACCCCTTGCTAATAAGTGATGACATACAGATATCGAATCAGCAATCTTTACAAATCTCAGATAGTTACCCAGATCTGAGCAAACCATATTTTATGCCACTTAGTGAATACATTTCCCATGTAGTATAGACACAAACAGCCCCTGGGCCTTGAAAACATGGAGGTGTCTGATTGCCTTCATTTGCATTTGGTTCTTCATTTGCAACTGTCTCAGTGAGATTGGTCAGGCCCTGCCTGCTTCGTTAAAGACGTGTCCAGGTCGGTTCTTTGATGTTGAGAGCAGAGGCCTGATGCTGTACGCTGGCGGAGTGCCTTGCCAATGTTAACTAGCTTTCCTAGTCCCCACAAAGAGGGTCTCTCCAGTCGTGCTGCACTCGCTGTCAGACTGCCTAATTGAATCGGACACTTCTGAAGCAGCGTTGAAACAGACCCTCTCCGATCGTAGTGCATGCTGGGGTTCCACCTGGGAATGTCTGCCTGTGATGACGGGGGGTTTGGCTTCAGAGACAAGGCCATAGAGTGCATCTTATTACAAAGGGTTCACACAGCAGTTATGTCACTTGTTTGATAGCTTAATTATCATGCAATATCCCTATGCAGCAACCACACTCACAGAGCACATCACTGAACATTAAACCAGAACATAGACTTTGTTTATATTAATATTTATTTTCATCCTAATGGCATTCTGTGTATTTGTCATGCTCATAATTGATTATGGATGATGAGTGACACTCTGAAGGTCAGTAAACTAGCTCATCATTCTCACGGGATTATGAAAATCATCCTCTGGCTGTATCTAATAGAGAGGCAGCTGTGAGAGTTGACAGTGTACCGTATAGTAGGTATTCACTGGGTTGGACAGACAGAGAGGAGAGACAGATAAGAGTTTGTGTTAAATTAAGCTACTGTATATAGATTTTGTGAAGCAATTGTAATTTGTGACATACAGTCTGTAGTATGATGTATGACAATGATGATTATACATTTTGGTGTGTAGAATAACATTTGTAATGAATAAAAAAAAATGTTGCATCATGTGCATGTCAACTCAGCCTGAAACATTCCAACATCCATCTGAGTGTGTATCCATCTAGTAACTCCATGTCTCTGTCCCCACTCAGGTGCTATTTCCCATATACTGTGGCCTACTGGCTGGCTGGCGATGGTATAGAAAGATTCCACTCATTGTCCTTCAATGTATGGAGGGTGATCTAATGAAGAGTCATAGGAGATTTAAAACCCACTTCTACAGACTTCTACAGTCTTTTTCATAGTCCTAGTCCAAATCTAAAATGCATTTAGCACTTAGCCCACTATTACTACTTTACCTGCCTTGATTCTAAATGTATGTTGTTTTTATTGTATATAATGCTATTTTTTCCCCCTCAGTAGAGCTTTGAGATAACCTTGTAATGAAAATGTATTATTATTATTATTTGCCCTTGGATTACAGGGATTCTTGTCACAATGTCTCCATAGTAACCAAGGAAAGAAGGATGTAATATCTGCATGCAACACTAAAATACTTGACAATACCTCTACAAGAGGCTGAGTTTTATAATGTGTTCAGACATTTTACTCTACATACATTTAATCAAGAGAGTGTGCAAATGAGTCCAGTCTTTCAATGGACATGTTTTGACAGTAGGTATTTGTATCATAAAACAGAAATGTATAGCTAGTTGTTGAAACATACTATAGAGGCTGTGGGTTTGATTATAGTCTCTCTGGTGTATGAAGGTGTATAATTGCCTTTGATTATGTTGTGCAGTGCATGTGATGACAACACAACAATACACACCCGTGGCAAGCATTCTCCTTCATTTGGGAATGACTGTATTTACACCATAGCCAAAGTAAATGTTGCCTGTCTGAAGGTAAAATGGTATTCATGCAGCCATTTAGATGCCTAATATTTAGAAGCCAATAATAGCCTAAGATACTGTATAATCTAGCCTACTATTACTGGACTTGATCCATATAGCTTGAAACATTCAACCATCCATCTGTAATCCATTTAGTAACTCTATGCCTCTGTCCAATTCCAGCGCTTTATCCTATATATGTGGCTTACAGGCTGACTGGCCATTGTATGGAACAATTCCAATCATTGACCTTCAATGTATGGAGGGAGATCTAATGAAAAGTCATAGGAGATTTAGTCATCTCTCAAGAGCTGGGTTATGGAAATCACCCATATTAGGATGACCATCGGTGCTATGATCATCTGACTATTGCACTGCCTGGAGTTTGATAAACGGCATTGGCACTTGGACTGGAACCGGTGCTATGGTCAGATGACATGAAAATAGAGCGCTTCGGCCACGCACACCAGTTGTGGGATTGGCATTGAAAAACAGAAGCACATGCAGAAAAGTACCTCATACTGACGGTAAAATATGGGGGAGGATCTTTGATGTTATGGGGCTATTTTGTTTCCATAGGTCCTGGGGCCCTTGTTTAAGGTCCAATGCAACTGTTTTCATCTCAAAACAAAATCATTTCTGGATATCAATTATGTACCTGTGCTTATTTTCAATTAAAATGGTCAAAAATAAACTAAAATAGCTTCTTAGCAAGAATTTTGATGTCACCAGGCAGTCCAAATCCCCACCCAGCCAAACAAACTGAAGGTTCAGGCGATCTTTTCAAACAGATCTTACACTAAAATTACATTATCATAATTTGCACAATTTCATAGTATTATTAAAAACTCATTGAATAGAAATATACACTGATTGTACAAGACATTAAGAAGACCTTCCTAATATTGAGTTGCAACCCCCCCTTTTTGCCATCAGAACAGCCTCAATGAACTCTACAAGGTGTCGAAAGCTGGCCAATGTGGACTCTAGTGCTTCCCACAGTTGTGTTAATTTGCCTGGATGACCTTTGAGTGGTGGACCCTTCTTGATACACACGGAAAATTGTTGAGCGTGAACAACCCAGCAGCGTTGCAGTTCTTGACACAAACCGCTGGCACCTACTACCATACCCTGTTCAAAGGCACTTAAATATTTTGTCTTGCCCATTCACCCTCTGAATGGTACACATACACAATCCATGTCTCAATTCTCTCAAGGCTTTGAAAATCCTTCTTTAACGAGTCTCCTCCCATTCATTTACACTCATTGAAGTGGATTTAACAAGTGACATCAATAAAGGACCATAGCTTTCACCTGGACTCACCTTGTCAGTCTATGTCACATGTGTCAAACTCGTTCCACGGAGGGCTGAGTGTCTGCGGGTTTTCACTCCTCCCTTGTCTTTGATTGATGAATTAAAAATGAAAACCCCAAAACCAGCAGACAGTAGGTCCTCCACAGAATGAGTTTGACTCCACTGGTCTATGTTATGGAAAGAGGTGTTCATAATGTTTTGTACACTCAGCCTATATAAAATACAAGAAAATTGCGTGTTTGACTACACTGTCCCTTTCAGGTCAACGGCATCATGAACTACAAAGTACCAGCTAATTTGATCCAAAAACCTGGATGCCTCTGCCAGGAGACTGACACTTGGCCACAGGTGGATCTTCCATCAAGACAACTAAACTAATCAAAATCGATGAGTATTGCTAGAGTATCAAAAACAGGGGTGTGAATCATTTTGACCCCTATCTTTCTGAATTTTTTCAAAAATTACTTTCTCTGAGCAATTGTATTAGTATAAAATAATATAATTTCACAAATTTGTTTTGCATAGAAAATAGCTCTTTATTTTATAGTATTTTTTGCTCATCTTAACCAAGGGTGCCAATAAATCCTAACAAAGCCGTTGTTTTGTGTGTTTTTCTTGAGTTCTGAGCTCAGTGCAATGTAAACTATGCCCTCTTAAAACATTTACGTTTTTTCTCAGTAGTCCCTAAACCAAAAAATATTAAGACTAAAGCAGCTAAGTATAACAACAGGTTACAAGCCCTCCTCAATCCAGTTTTCTTTACAGATGCAATAGCTTTCCAAAGAAGCCCAATGTGATCTGTGCTCTCACCATTCCTCTGTGTGTCTGCTATAGAGAGCGCTGAGATTGCTTGCCCAAATTTCTGTCTGGAAGAGGAATGATGAAAGCAACATGCAATAGTAGGCTGAAAAAAATACTGTATTAAACCTCAATATTGGACTTTTATTTCATTGAAAGTGGGCTACACTGTTGGTTAACACAGACATGGAAGGGTTATACACACAGCATTGGGCAGGCTCTTGAGTAATTCTAGAGTGGCGGTGGAGCAGTGGTCAGACAGGAATGTAGTTTCTAGTTTTATGAACGGTGTATTCTGGTCTTATCTTATCTCAGTTGTTTCCCTGCCGCGCACTTTATTCACGCGCTCGCATGCACACAGACCACTCCTTTTGCGTCCCCGTTCGTTCCATCTTCATCTAGTCCTCATTTCCTCCCTCCACCTCCCTTCTTCTGCCTCCTCCTCTCTCGTGTCGATGCGAGAGGAGGAAACGCTCATTTGATTTCATTCGTGAGAAGTCTTCGAGTTCCCTCACGGAGAAGGACATCGAATTATTCGTGGAGGGCAGAGGACCAAATCGGTACCTGCCTCGAAATTCGATGACGGAATCACCCAATGAGCGTAATCTATCAAACCCGGCATAATCGCGTGTTTTTTTTGCCGTGTTTGTGCACCTCGGTAAACGGGATTGTATGCATAAAGAAGATAAGCATTATGACTTTGAACCCTTTGATAAAAGTATGGGGAGCAATGGCTGGGTGTTCATCTATCGGTTTACAGTGATATAAAGCGCATCTTGATCAATATCCTATTATCACCTGAAATCTGCTATTAGAATAGGAATACTATTTTATGATGTGCTTACAGTCTAACGTGTTATGGTCAGCATGTGGATGCTCATTTGTTTTGTCTTGAAAGAGACCCATTTATTCCTTGTCACTGAAAGGAAAACCGCACCATGGGTTGGTGCTCCTTGAATAGTCTACTCACCTCTGCACATACCTGTCACAGAAGGCTACTGCCCGGTTTTGGAATTACAATTGGATTTAGATAAATTCTATAGAACAACCCAATGGACAATTACTCACATCTACAACGTAAGTGTGCATTTTATTGTTGATACTGTAAAGCCATTTCATCAATAAGAAACTGCATCTAATGTAGTGAGAAAATGATATAATAACAAATATTGCATCTCACTCAATTGATCACTGCTACCAATTGCAAGATTCTTATGTTTTATGAAGATTATGTTCACATTTCACATATAAGCTAGCAGTGAGTTCTGTATAAAGACTTGGTTATATTGATATTATAATTGCATACACTACCGTTCAAATGTTTGGGGTCACTTAGAAATGTCCTTGTTTTTGAAAGTAAAACACATTTTTTGTCCATTAAAATAACATCAAATTGATCAGAAATACAGTGTAGACATTGTTAATGTCGTAAATGACTAATGTAGCAGGAAATGGCTGATTTTTTATGGAATATCTACATAGGCGTACAGAGGCCCATTATCAGCAACCATCACTCCTGTGTTCCAACGGCACTTTGTGTTAGCTAATCCAAGTTTATAATTTTAAAAAGAGAATTGATGATTCAAAAACCCTTTTGCAATTATGTTAGCAAAGCTGACATCTGTTGTACTAATTAAAGAAGCAATAAAACTGTCCTTCTTTAGACTAGTTGGGTATCTGGAACATCAGCATTTGTGGGTTTGATTACAGGCTCAAAATAGCCAGAAACAAAGAACTTTCTTCTGAAACTCATCAGTCTATTCTTGTTCTAAGAAATGAAGGCTACTCCATGTGAGAAATTGCCAAGAACTGAAAATCTCGTACAACGCTGTGTACTACTCCCTTCACAGAACAGAGCAAACTGAGTGGGAGGCCCCGGTGCACAACTGAGCAAGAGGACAAGTACATTAGAGCGTCTAGTTTGAGAAACAGATGCCTCACAAGTCCTCAACTGGCAGCTTCATTAAATAGTACCCGCAAAACACCAGTTAACATCAACAGTGAAGAGGCGACTCCAGGATGCTGGCCTTCTAGGCAGAGCTCCTCTGTCCAGTGTCTGTGTTCTTTTGCCCATCTTAATCTTTTATTTTTATTGGCCAGTCTGAGATATGGCTTTTTCTTTGCAAATCTGCCTAGAAGGCCAGCATCTCTGAGTTGCCTCTTTACTGTTAACATTGAGACTGGTGTTTTACAACATGGACCATGACTACACTGTATTTCTTATCAATTTGATGTTGTTTTAATGGACAAAAAAATAGCTTTTCTTTCAAAAACAAGGACATTTTTAAGTGACCCCAAACATTTGAAAGGTAGTGTATATCCAGCATTAGTCTTTCACTAACCTACAGTATAGGCTACATCAGGCTTGATGTTTATATTGAACCATGAGCCACTGTATGTTTGTTCCCCAGGTGCCTAGGCTACTTGTCCCTGATATTCATGATTGACATGATTGCACCTCTATGGTATCATAGCTATTCAAGGTGAACCCTGATCATCTTAGACAATTGAATGAGGATATGGGTCTATTCGTAGTCCCATAGTACAATCCAATTTCAATCCAAATCAACTGTTTCTTAAATTGATCAATTAATGAGAAGGCCATGAATTTCCTGGTGTTCATATGAGTGGCATAAGCAGGTCACTCTAACTGATACTGCAGTGCCTTGATACAGGTCGGCTTGTGTCTAAATCCTGTTGCAACCTATAGGAATTTATCTGGTTAGATATCCAGTCAATGATACAGTTTCATACTGAAGTAACATAATGGCGCCGGAGGGGATGGCTGCCGTTTTACGGGCTCCTAACTAACTGCTATATTTTTAGTTTCTTTGCATTGTTTGTAACTTATTTTGTACATAATGGTGCTGCTACTGTCTCTTATGACCAAAAAAAGCTTCTGGACATCAGAACAGCGATTTCTCACCTCGAACTGGGTCCAAACTGAGTACTTTAATGAGTCAGACGCGAAGGATATACTGCTTCCCCGAGACTAGGCCCAAATCCCTGTCATTCGTGTGAAGAAAAGACTGAGAGAATTCATTGGAGAGTGGGTAAACCACCTTTACCATTAGTTATTTTGGCAAATGAGCACTGGAAAATAAACTGTATGATCTACGATCGAGACTATCCTACCAACCGGACATTAAAAACTGTAATATCTTATGTTACACCGAGTCGTGGCTGAACGACGACAAGGATAATATAGAGCGTTTTCCGTGCATCGGCAGGAAAGAGCAGCTACTTTTGGTAAGACGCGGGGGTGTAGGGGTGTGTTTCTATTTGTCAGTAACAGCTGGTGCGCAATGTCTAATATTATAGAAGTCTCAAGGTGTTGCTCGCCTGAGGTAGAGTACCTCATGATATGCTGTAGACCACACTATCTACCAAGAGAGTTTTAATTTATAGTATTCATAGCCGTCTATTCACCACCACAAACTAATGCTGGCACTAAGACCGCACTCAACGCGCTGCATAAGGCCAAAAGCAAACAAGTGTCCTAGTGTCCAGGGACTTTAATGCAGTCAAACTAAAATCAATTTTACCTAATTTCTACCAGCATGTCGCATGTGCAACCAGAGGGGAAAAAAACTCTAGACCACTTTTACTCCACACACAGAGGCACATACAAAGCTCAACTTCCATTTGGCAAATATGACCATAATTCTATCCTCCTGATTCCTACTTACAAGCAAAAACTAAAGGAGGAAGTAAAAGGGACTCGCTCATTACGGAAGTAGTCAGATGGCGTGGATGCTACGCTACAGGACTGTTTTGCTAGCACAGACTGGAATATGTTCCAGGATTCATCCATTAGCATTGAGGAGTACACCACCTCAGTCACCTGCTTCATCAATAAGTGCATCGACGACATTGTCCCCACAGTAACCATACATACATATCCCAACCAGAAGCCATGGATTACAGGCAACATCCGCACCGAGCTAAAGGCTAGAGATGCCGCTTTCAAGGAGTGGGACACTAATCCGGACACTTATAAGACATCCCGCTATGCCCTCAGACAAACCATCAAACAAGCAAAGCATCAATACAGGACTGAGATTGAATCCTACTACACCGGCTCTGACGCTCTTTGGATGTGGCCGGGCTTGCAAACTATTACGGACTACAAAGGGAAACCCAGCCGTCGAACTGCCCAGTGGCACGAGCCTATCACAGATGAGCTAAATGCCTTTTATGATCGCTTTGAGTTAAGCAACCCTGAAGCATGCATGAGAGCACCAGTGTTTCGTACGACTGGGTGATCACGCTCTCCGTAGCCGATATGAGCAAGAACTTTAAACAGGTCAACATTCACAAGACCCCGGGGCCAGACAGATTACCAGGACGTATACTCAGAGCATGCGTGGACCAACTGGCAAGTGTCTCACTGATACTTTCAACCTCTCCCTGACCCAGTCTGTAATACCTACATGTTTCAAACAGACCACCATAGTCCCTGTGCCCAAGAAAGCGAAGGTAACCTGCCAAAATGACTACCGCCCCGTAGCACCAACGTCGGTAGCTATTAAGTGCTTTGAAAGGCTGGACATGGCTCACATCAACACCATCATCCTGGAAACCCTAGACCCACTCCAATTCCCATACCGCCCCAACAGATCCACAGATGATGCAATCTCTCCTGCACTCCACACTGCCCTTTCACACCTGGACAAAAGGAACACCTATGTGAGAATGCTATTCATTGACTACAACTCAGCGTTCAACACTATAGTGCCCACTAAGCTCATCACTAAGCTAAGGACCCTGGACTAAACACCTCCCTCTGCAACTGGATCCAGGACTTCCTGACAGGCCGCTCCCAGATGGTAAGGGTAGGCAACAACACATCTGCCACGCTGATCTTCAACACTGGGGCCCCTCAGGGGTGAGTGCTTAGTCCCCTCCTGTACTCCCTATTCACCCACGACTGCGTGGCCAACACGACTCCAACACAATCATTAACTTTGCTGACGACCCAATAGTGGTAGGCCTGATCACCAACAACGGTGAGAAAGCCTAGAGGGAGGAGGTCAGAGACCAGGCAGTGTGCTTCCAGGACAACAACCTCTCCCTCAATGTGATCAAGACAAAGGAGCTTATCGTGAACTACAGGAAAAGGAGGTTCAAACAGGCCCCCATTAACAATGACATGGCTGCAGTGGAGCGGGTCAAGAGTTTCAACCTCCTTGGTGTCCACATTACCAACAGACTATCATGGTCCAAACACAACAGGTCAGTCGTGAAGAGGGCATAAGAACACATTTTCACTCTCAGGAGAATGAAAAGATTTGGCATGGGTCCCCAGATCCCCAAAAATGTATACAGCTGCACCATCGAGAGCATCCTGACCGGTTACATCACCACCTGGTATGGCAACTGCTTGGCATCCGACCATAAGAAACTGCAGAGGGTAGTGCTTACGGCCCAGTACATCACTGGGGCCAAGGTTCCTGCCATCCAGGACCTATATACAGTGCCTTGCGAAAGTATTCGGCCCCCTTGAACTTTGCGACCTTTTGCCACATTTCAGGCTTCAAACATAAAGAAATAAAACTGTATTTTTTTGGGAAGAATCAACAACAAGTGGGACACAATCATGAAGTGGAACGACATTTATTGGATATTTCAAACTTTTTTAACAAATCAAAAACTGAAAAATTGGGCGTGCAAAATTATTCAGCCCCCTTAAGTTAATACTTTGTAGCGCCACCTTTTGCTGCGATTACAGCTGTAAGTCGCTTGGGGTATGTCTCTATCAGTTTTCCACATCGAGAGACTGACATTTTTTGCAAAACTACTTGCAAAACAGCTCGAGCTCAGTGAGGTTGGTTGGAGAGCATTTGTGAACAGCAGTTTTCAGTTCTTTCCACAGATTCTCGATTGGATTCAGGTCTGGACTTTGACTTGGCCATTCTAACACCTGGATATGTTTATTTTTGAACCATTCCATTGTAGATTTTGCTTTATGTTTTGGATCATTGTCTTGTTGGAAGACAAATCTCCGTCCCAGTCTCAGGTCTTTTGCAGACTCCATCAGGTTTTCTTCCAGAATGGTCCTGTATTTGGCTCCATCCATCTTCCCATCAATTTTAACCATCTTCCCTATCCCTGCTGAAGAAAAGCAGGCCCAAACCATGATGCTGCCACCACCATGTTTGACAGTGGGGATGGTGTGTTCAGGGTGTTGCTTTTACGCCAAACATAACGTTTTGCATTGTTGCCAAAAAGTTCAATTTTGGTTTCATCTGACCAGAGCACCTTCTTCCACATGTTTGGTCTGTCTCCCAGGTGGCTTGTGGCAAACTTTAAACGACACTTTTTTATGGATATCTTTAAGAAATGGCTTTCTTCTTGCCACTCTTCCATAAAGGCCAGATTTGTGCAATATACGAGTGATTGTTGTCCTATGGACAGAGTCTCCCACCTCAGCTGTAGATCTCTGCAGTTCATCCAGAGTGATCATGGGCCTCTTGGCTGCATCTCTGATCAGTCTTCTCCTTGTATGAGCTGAAAGTTTAGAGGGACGGCCAGGTCTTGGTAGATTTGCAGTGGTCTGATACTCCTTCCATTTCAATATTATCGCTTGCACAGTGCTCCTTGGGATGTTTAGAGCTTGGGAAATCTTTTTGTATCCAAATCCGGCTTTAAACTTCTTCACAACAGTATCTCGGACCTGCTTGGTGTGTTCCTTGTTCTTCATGATGCTCTCTGCGCTTTTAACGGACCTCTGAGACTATCACAGTGCAGGTGCATTTATACGGAGACTTGATTACACACAGGTGGATTGTATTTATCATCGTTTTTGATTTGTTAAAAAAGTTTGAAATATCCAATAAATGTCGTTCCACTTCATGATTGTGTCCCACTTGTTGTTGATTCTTCACAAAAAAATAAAATGTTATATCTTTATGTTTGAAGCCTGAAATGTGGCAAAAGGTCGCAAAGTTCAAGGGGGCCGAATACTTTCGCAAGGCACTGTATATGTAGTATAGTTTTATCTAAAAAATGTAACTTTTTTAATGTTTTACAATTAAAAATTTAATGAAATTCACAGTGGAGGATGGTCCTACCCTTCCTCCTCTGAGGAGTCTCCACTGATGTGTGTCTTTCTTGGGGGTTGGGTTAAAAGCGGAGTAGAATTTTGGCTGGACCTTTGAGTAATTGACCAATAAAGTTATGTTAATCTAATCTTAATCAATGGTGCTCCCACATAGGATCAACTCTGGGGTATGAAAACACACAATCAATACATCTTCGTTTACATTTTTATTGATTTGGAAATGTTTTATTTCACTTTGAAAATGTGGACTAGGTTGTGGAGATCAGTAGGAAAATAAAGTTTTATCCCTTTAATTTTAAGGCAGCAAAATGTGAAGAGTGTGTGTAAGGGTTGAGGTGTTTAATTTTTCATTTGGTTCATATTTTTTGCTTATGGATGAAAGCCTTCTTCCATTCTCATTAGTAAGCAGGTACTGTTTACATTTTGTGCCTTTGAAGGGGCTGATGAAAGCCCAACCTGCCAGTTAGTCACGTCACTGGAAAAGAGGCAGCAGCTAACTGCTACAAGCTGTACCGTTGAAGTTAGCTAGCCATTCAAAGTTGACAACAGGTCTTCCACATAAAAATATCTCTACCTTGAGTTTTTAGTGCATCTTTCTAATTAACTCATTGATGTCTACACATTTGCCTGCTTAGTGCTCTTAAAACTACTGCAGAAATAAGCAGAAATAATCTAATTATCTTCCATTTGGGCCCTGTTCCCACTACAAGATATGAAGGAAAGGAGCATTGTGGCGAAAGATAATTCTACTTTTCAATTCACATTATGTCCTTGCCTTACCTTTCGTTGTGGCTGGCAATGCGACACTCTTGGTCAGCCGTTCTTCTAAAACGTTGCCCAATTGAATAATGGAAACAAACTGTATTACACTTAAGTAATAATGCCTGAGTAGCCGGTGTTTGGAGGATATATTGGCACGGGTGTTGTTAGGCCCGAGACGAACCATGCCAATATATTATCTAAACACAGGCTTTCAGGGCATTATCACTTACAGTGGGGCAAAAAAGTATTTAGTCAGCCACCAATTGTGCAAGTTCTCCCAAGTTCTCTGTAATTTTCATCATAGGTACACTTCCTCTTAAAGAAGAAGTTACAGGTCTGTGAGAGCCAGAAATCTTGCTTGTTTGTAGGTGACCAAATACTTATTTTCCACCATAATTTGCTAATAAATTCATTAAAAATCATACAATGTGATATTCTGGATTTTTTTTCTCATTTTTTCTGTCATAGTTGAAATGTACCTATGATGAAAATTACAGGCCTCTCATATTTTTAAGTGGGAGAACTTGCACAATTGGTGGCTGACTAAATACTTTTTTGCCCCACTGTAAGTGTAATATGGTTTGGTTGCATTATTCAATAGGGCAACATTTTAGAAGAAAGGTTTCACTTTGGTTTCACTTTTATACAACGAGTTACCAACATATTCAAATAACGATTGACATATTTTCATTAAAAACCTTATTTTGATTCATTTATTCATACTATTTCATCCTTCCACTAGATATAGTCCCGACACAAATCTAGGGTTGCTACCCAAGCCGACTGGTCGTTTGTTCTATTGGTTCGGTTGCCAGAGACGCGACCCAGTCATTCAGTCTTTTTGTTCTATATCTATGGACGCGACCCAGTCGTTCGTTCTAAACGTTCCATTGCCATGCTGGCTGGCAACGTTCTTATCCCCTGCTTGCTAGCTAGCCAACTATGGCTAACTTACAGTCACGTAAAACAGTGCACTCAGAATAACAACAGTAGCTGCATTTGCATTTGTTTGAAGTGTTTTTTAGTGACATTTATTTGGACACATCCATAACAATGAGCTAATGAGGCGCGATTTCGCCTGACATAGAAAATGTGCTCTCTCGTCAGGACACTGTTGTTCAGATGAGCTAACCAACAACACAGCTAACACAATCACTTCAAACTGAAGCAGGAAAGACAGCAAACTTGCTGCACTTCGTTTTGTTTGACCTTTTTTCAATTAACATTTCTTTGTATCCATAAAAATGATGCCAGATAATTCATGATTTCGACTGGCTGAGAAACGCTGCCTACCTGTCTGTCTCGTCCCGACTAGTTCATTACTATTTGACAGATGGAGATGGACATGATTATTTTCTAACTTTTTCTCCCCAATTTCGTGGTATCCAATTGGTAGTTACAGTCTTGTCTCATCACTGCAATTCCCATACTGACTCGGGAGAGGCGAAGGTCGGGAGCCATGCGTTCTCCGTAACACGACCCAACCAAGCCGCACTACTTCTTGACACATTGCCCGCTTAACCCGAAAGCCAGCCACACCAATTTGTCGAAGGAAACACCATACACCTGGCGACCGTGTCAGCATGCATGCGCCTGGCCCGCCACAGGAGTCGCTAGAGTGCAATGGGACGAGGACATCCCTGCCGGCCAAACCCTTCCCTAACCCGGACAATGTTGGGCCAATTGTGCGCCACCCCATGGGTCTCCCGGTCGCGGCCGGCTGCAACAGAGAATCTCTAGTGGCACAGCTAGCATCTGCGATGTAGTGCCTTAGACCACTGCACCACTCAGGAGGGGTAGAGATCGAATTTATATATTGAAACAATGTTGCAAATGTCAGAGAGACAGACAGCAGGGTTTATTCAAATCTCTGTTGAAAACTAAATGTTAGTCTTAAAGAAATGTGAGATAATGTCTAGATGCTTTTTATAGCGGAGATCAAGTTTATAAAGTGCCTGGCTGGGCTAATGAGACAGTGGATTGTGAAGTCAGATGGAACAGAGTAAATAGGAATTTTAACGTCATAAATTTAGCTGGTGGTAACTTGTGGAATAGACACCAGAATGTGTTTTTAACCAATCAGCATTCAGGATTAGAACCACCTGTTCTATAATCTTGAATAATACAACAATTCACAAGCATGTGCAGACAGTTAAAGGGTTCATTTACGCATCTGTAGGCTACACTCATTACATCAAGTAACGTTAGCCTATCAAAAATGTATGATTAACTCTCTCATACGAAGATATAAGTACAGTAGGCCTACCTTACAACATTGTTTAATTTTGATCTATATCATGCAAATCATTGCATGTGCTATAAGCTAACTGCGGCTGAAAATGTGGGTATAGGTGAATTCACTGCGATGGGCTGTTTTATATGGAAGCCGATACACATGCCACCATGATTTCTCAACTGCACAATTAGTCTGTGTTTCAGTCTGATCAACTGTAGCCTACTGATAACAATCCCAACTGTAGGTAGCCCATGCGCTCTGATCCCATCTTGGCCTGGCCAGGGGAAACATAACATCATGTTTTTGTAGCCTAAGCGATGTATTTATAGTCTAAAATAGGCCCATTTATTTGTGTTCTGAGAAATTGTGAATGTGATCAAACTTGGTTTATATCCAAACTTCGGGTGGCTAGGCTACCTAGGTATTTTTAATAAAAAAGTATTGACTGGAAATAATCAATGAACACGAAAGTGATGACATACTGTTTGAGTATCTTTTTAATTACAGATGCAAAGGCCTACATAATGCAACCCTGCATACAGTGAGCTCAGCCCTGTTAGTTTTGTTGTTCAGTCGCAGTTGTTGTCTCTTTGTTTGTGTAAAGGGTTTTAACGTTTTCATCCTCCTTAGGGCCAGGAGTTTTTCCAGGAGTTTATTTTTAATTTTTACTATTTGAATTGATTAGAAAAATAATCTGGTCCCATCATAGCCCATAACAAAACATTTTTAACAGCTGATTTATTACTGTCATACGCTACAACTAGGGTCCAGAGTGAGTTGGTTAGGTTAGCCTACTACCAGATCAGGAAAAACTCTGGGCCCCAGGAAAACAATTTCCCCCACATTACTATGGGACCCGTGGGGTCTCCTATGAAATCACACGTTACAAATTAAATAACATTTTAGCATATACATCTTAGTGTGGCAAAAAACATTTGTTTTGGATGCATGTCAGCAATGCCACTACCCAACACAACACCAAACAATAAATTAATTTCACTATAACGGTGACAAACGGTGCCCACAATGTAAGGGTGTGAACTGGCAGCAGAGAAGTCAGACGCAGGAGAGAAATAACTGTGTTTCCAACAGCGCAGTTTATTTACAAAAAACCCACCGGAAAAAATAATAATAATATAAATCAATGGGTAACATAACCCGACCCACACCAGTACAGACGTACACATACACTTAGAATAAACAATCACTGACAACGACATGAGGGGGAACAGAGGGTTAAATACACAACATCTAATTGATGGGATTGGAACCAGGTGTGATGGAAGACAAGACAACACCAATGGAAAATTAAAAATGGATCAGCGATGGCTAGAAGGTCGGTGATGTCGACCGCCCGAACAAGGAGAGGGACCAACTTCGGCGGAAGTCGTGATACACAAACTGTTAGGGCCTACATAAAGTTGTCCCAACAGCAGAGTCCCAACTGTAGTCCCAACACCTTACCACTGCTACACCTTTTTAAAAAACATAGCTGATATGGCTGACTTGCTTAAACAAATATGGTTTCTACTGACAATTGAGATGAACAAACTATGGCATAATGGGACTACGAGCAGATACACCAATTCAGAAGTAACAGGATAAATAAAGAGGGGATATAAGCAGACAATGAAAGATCTTACAATATTAAGTGATTACATTTCTCTAAAACAGGCTATAGGCTACATGTTCACCACCAAGTCAGAACAGTAGGCGAAATTATGAGTGGAAAAGGGACCAAATAATTAGGGTGAGGCACATGGGCTACTAACAGCTTACTACACATCATACACTTAGTATCGCTCTCTTAGCTACAGTATACATATCTCCCTGGCATTTTACATAATTAATGCAACAGCATACAATACATTTTCACCTTGTTGTGCTGTGCTCACTTGAACAGGAAGGTGGCGAGGGGGTCCTTTGTGAACAAATTTTGTCATCAAACTTTGTCATCAAAGTCTGGCATTCTCTGGATTTATGGTGCTTTCAAGACAACTGGGAACTCAGAAAAACCAAGGTCGAATCATGATGACGTCAGTGATCTTCAGGACGGAGCTCTAGAAAGAAGCCCGATTTCTCAACATGCAATTCCGATTTGGATGATTGTTCAAAACGTATCTTCCCAGTCGGTGCTAGTTTTTTTTCTTGGTCTCACTTAAGTCTGATATTTCACATTTCCAAGTTTCCAGTTGTTTTGAGCAGATATCATGCTGGAAAACTTGAACACTTGGAAAAACGTCGAATTTGCGATTTCCAACTTATATTTATGTCCAATGGCCGATTTGCACTGACACATTTTATCTATAATTTCTCTTTATTATTTCTCTTCATATGACAAGGATTGAAAAGGATTTGCCAGTAGATTGTCGCCTTGATTCATGATGATGACTGCTAGCTAAGACTTTGAAAGTAAGATGTTGACATAATCAGTCAAATTAAAGCTACTGTAGATATGTTTTTATTTATTTATTTTATTTAACCTTTATTTAACCAGGTAGGCCAGATGAGAACAAGTTCCCATTTACAACTGGCCAAGATAAAGTAAAGCAGTGCGACAAAAACAACAACACAGAGTTACACTTAAACAAACGTACAGTCAATTACACAAAATAAAATAAAAATAGAAAAATCTATGTACAGTGTGTGGAAATGTAGAAGAGTAGGGAGGTAGGCAATAAATAGGCCATAGAGGCAAAAATAATTACAATTTAGCATACTGGAGTGATAGATGTGCAGATGATGATGTGCAAGTAGAGATACTGG
The DNA here is from genome assembly GCF_013265735.2 of Oncorhynchus mykiss. NCBI lineage: Eukaryota > Metazoa > Chordata > Actinopteri > Salmoniformes > Salmonidae > Oncorhynchus > Oncorhynchus mykiss. The sequence goes on along the minus strand of NC_048569.1, from coordinate 67,899,255 downwards.
GGTGCAAAATAGCAAGAGGGTAAGTAATAATATGGGTTGTGCTATTTACAGATTGGCTGTGTACGGGTACAGTGATCGGTAAGCTGTTCTGACAGCTGATGCTTCATTTTAGAGAGGGAGATATAAGACTCCATCTTCAGAGATTTTTGCAATTCATTCCAGTCATTGGCAGCAGAGAACTGGAAGGAAATGAAAGATATAACCTGATTTGACGTCATTTTATCTGTGGTCAATGACCTTGAACCTTCTTGGGTGGGCACTTCTAATGTAACTTAATGGCAGCAAGGGGCTTGAATGTTTTGAGCTCTACCCTTAGAGTTTGCGGTAACGTAGTGTCCCCATGAGTGACAGAACACTGAGCCAATTACGCGCAACTAGAGAACATTACCAACCCCTACGGTCCGTATTTTCAGCTGGCTGCCCCACCCCCACAGAAAGCACTGAGCTAGGCTGAAACACCTGCATTTTGGAGCTACCTTTTTCAAGAAAGCAAAAAAAAGATATTGCATGTATGCAGCTTTATTAACTCAGTGATTTTTTTTTTTTGCAAACTGGTATGTGACATGTATTAATGCCAAAATATCTATATATTTTTTTCACTAAACACCTGCCCTGAATGGCCGACCGCCACTGCCTATTTGTATAATATACATTTTACATTTTTTGGATGGTGGGATGGGATTCCATAGTTTTAAGTCACTCAGTGCAGCCGGCAGCTACTGCGAATGTGAAAGGACGTTAATAACATTTCAAGGAAAAATTTGGAAAAGGTCTATACATTTCACCTGTTTCAAAAATATTGCTCTGCTATTAACAGATATGCTGTAGGAGTGTTGGTTCAGTGAGACAATTCTGTTTACACTACCCTGGTTCAAGGGGGGCAACTGTCGGGCGAGGTCATGTGCTACCTCCAGAGGTAGCGCTCCAGACGTAACAGCCAACGATATTTTTACGAAAAGTGTAGTAGTTGTGAAGAGGCTCTTCGTTAAGCCTCCATAACCCTATTTGTGTCTTCCATCAATTAACATAAATGCTTTTTATGTTTGTGTGTTAATGAATTATGAATTGTGAGTGTTTCTGTTAGTTTAACAACTGCTTATCAATTACTAGATTTTCAACATTTTACAAGTCTAAATGATGTTCTGAAGTTAAGAGGACTCTAAACTTTCCAGCCTTCAGGTGCAGAATAGTGACAAGTGATTTGAATATTGGATGACCCCAACTGGATCACTAAACACAGTGGAAAAGGTGTTCTTTGTTGTGGCATCTGTCCATGGACATGGGCAGCTGCTGTCTGTGCTTCCTTACATATACTATTCATCATATGTCACTGATTAGTCCATCTGCCATGCTGAAAATGTCAGCCATCTCTTTTTGCAAATAAATATATTTCTACTAACAGTATTTCTCTCACATATTGGGCTGTTTTATAGTCATTTCTTTCTACCAGTTTGTGTATTCATTGCTAGAGCAAGATACCAAGTTAGTAGACGAACTCTGCAGGGCAACAATATGCAGCTCTGAAGTCAAACTGAAGAAGACATCAACATCAGTACAGTTACAATATAGGCTTCAAATCAAATCAAAAATCAAATGTTATTAGTTACATACGCCGAATACAACACCTTCCAGTGAAATGCTTACTTACAAGCCCCTTACTAACAACTCAGTTTTATAAAAAATACGGATAAGAATAAGAAATAAAAGTAACAAGTAATTAAAGCAGCAGTAAAATAACAATAATGAGACTATATACAGGGGGGTACCGGTACAGAGTCAATGTGCGGGGGCACCGGTTAGTTGAGGTAATATGTACATGAAGGTAGAGTTATTAAAGTGACTATGCATAGATGATAACAACAGAGAGTAGCAGCGGTGTAAAAGAGGGGGAGAGGAGAGTGGGTAATGCAAATTGGGGGAGGGTAATGTGCTAGCAAAATAGTCCTGTAGCTTAGCATCTGCTTCATCTGACCACTTTTTTATTGATCTAGTCACTGATGCTTCCTGCTTTGATTTTTGCTTGTAATCAGGAATCGGGAGGATAGAATTATGGTCAGATTTGCCAAATGGAGGTCGAGGGAGAGCTTTGTATGTGTCTCTGTGTGTGGAGTAAAGGTGGTCCACAGTTTTTTTCCCCTCTGATTGCACATTTAACATGCTGATAGAAATTTGGTAAATTTGGTATTTAAGTTTAAATCTTCCGCGTAGGTAATTTATTGTCCAAAGGTTGCACGTTTACTAGCAGAATGGAAGGAAGTGGGGGTTTATTTGATCGTCTACGAATTCTCAGAAGGCAGCCCGCCCTCCAGCTGCCTTTTTCTCCACCTCCTCTTCACACAAATCACGGGGATCTGGGCCTGTTCCAGAGAAAGCAGTATATTGTTTGCATCGGGCTCGTCATTCTCGTTAAAGGAAAAAAAGTATTCTGCCAGTCCGTGGTGAGTAATCGCAGTCCTGATGTCCAGAAGTTATTATCAATCATAAGAGACGGTAGCGGCAACATTATGTACAAAATAAGTAAAGAAATCACAAACAACGCAAAGAAACAAACAAAAAAACAATAATTTGGGGGCACGTAAAACGTCTGTATTCTTCTCTGGCGCCATTTTAATCTCAAAGCAGACACTTGAACCTATTGTGCTTATATTATCTATTTTCAGTCTCTATTAACTTTACCTTGATATATGCCAGTATGAGTCAGTTGTCAAAATTGGTTTGATACAGTATTTACACTGCAGTTGATTTTCTATTCACAGACGGGAGTGGCCGGCCTCAACTGAAGAGTGGCTTGATTGTTAGTCATATGTGCAGGAGACTTTGGTCTCAATGGCCTGCAGTGGGAGTGCAGAGACGAGATAACATGGTGGACAGGTGTGAGGAGATTAGGTGTGGCGGTGGTGTCTCCCGTAAGCACTGCCATGGGAATGGATCAGGCCTGACTGCAGCACAAAACCTGAGTGACAGTGTGAGGGGAGGGATGTTTGTATGATGGGCCGCGGCACTGGCAGGAGATTAATGGGCCTCTCTCTAGTAGCAGAGAGAGAGAGGAGAGGACCCAGGCAGGGCAAACAGGCCTGACTCCCCTGGACCCCTGCCAGGCGCTTTGGGAGCTCCTGGGGCCTGTCGCCAAAGGCGGCCCATCCATCATCTACCCATACACCCTGCCCCTGCCTGGACAGCTGCCTCAACCACAACATATTAACATAAACTGTTGCAAAGTGTCTCCAAATCTATGTCTATTCAGCCACTCCCACTACCTCTTAAAGACAAATGGCAGAATCCTCAAAATTACCTTATGGTGTGTCTGCTTTGAGTTGCCAATGGACCCCCAATGTTGGCTTGAAGAGGGTACCATGCAGAATTCAGGCCAAATCCTTATCTCCACTAACCCAATTTTGAGGTCATCAGATGTTCTCTGGAAATAAAGCTTCCTGTGTCTGGCTCTACCACAGAGGGGTTTACCAGTGGGCTATAACTAATGCATTACAGATCTACACAGGATACCTCAATAAGCTTGAGCTAATATCCTTCCTGTTGATAGTGTCACCGTGAGGTACAAGATGAGAGGCACCATAAATGTGATTTTATATTATTCAGTTTGAATATACGGTTGGGGTTTCAATTGCTAGTACCATTTAATCAACTACAGATTGTCCTGTAACTAGGCAACATAAATGGCTATAATATCTGTCTTTCTACTCCATTTACAGTATGTGTTTTATTTAGACCTTTCAATAAAAATATACTGACTGAGAGGGTAATATACTTTAATGACTCCAATAAACTTACTGCCTCTCCTTTCTAGCGTCATAGTGCACATTGAGAGGGGAATTGCTCTGTTTTAATTTATTACTGCATGCCTGTCACAGTTGTTCACCTCATTGCGTTAAATAATATGATAAGTTTTACTGACAGTATAACGTATCACGCTTGGTGACTAATATCGAAACAAGTCACAAAATGCCTAAGGGTATGCAGGCTACCTGGGGCGGCAGGTAGCCTAGTGTTTAGAGCATTGGTCTAGTAACCGGAAGGTTGCAAGATTGAATCCCTGAGCTGTCATGGTAAACATCTGTGGTTCTAACCCTTAACAAGGCAGTTAACCCACTGTTCCTAGGCTGTCATTGAAAAAAATAATTTGTTCTTAACTGACTTGCCTAGTAAAAAAATACAAGCATTGGGGTGTATTCTACCACTTAATCCTTTATCCACCATAGACAACCACTGTTAAAGCCATCTAGGAAGTTGTTTCCTCCTGCTGGGTAGTTTTAAGGTTTTTTGAGTGGGGTTGCGAAGGGAGGGTACATTACTGTAACATTTCGCTCTTTACCAGTAAACTACCAGAATTTTGGTATCTTTCAAGGAAAATAATAAAGTATGTAATCTATGACAAGATATCTAGTGGCCCTTTTGGGTACTTCAGATCATCAGAGGTGTCTGTAATAATCTCTGTCCCTCTGTGTGGCTTTATCACATGTAAACTATGTTAAATAATTTAATAAGATCATTTTAAAATATTTTTTAAATAACAAAGATATAAAACATTATACTAAATAAAAACCATCAAGTTAGTTTTCTAACTTTTATTTATTTTACTATGTCAATATTTATTTGTTGTCAATGTGTTGGCGTCAAACTGGTGGCAGTTGTGAAGAAAAACTATAGTTGGAAGAGTTGCAGAGTTAATTGAAAATAATGCCATTGTGGATTAGATGCTTTTTTCATTCATTATTTTATTTTCCATTAAACCATATGGTGTATCTACTAGAAACTGATGGGCAATATGGACACAGATATTATAAATTAATATTTATATATGAATACGATAGATTGCCATAGATTACCTGATATCTTTGCAACCCTAGAGTTTAGTCTTTTCTAATCTATAAAACTCAATGGATAAATCCGAGTGGGTAAGAAAAGAGAGCGAGCGATTACAATCTGAATCCCCTGACTGCAACAGCACCGCGTATTTCTCACAGCATAATCTCAATTAATTATCCAAGTGCCTTTTCTTACTTAAAGTGGTGAAGAGCTGTTGTGAGCGTGATAAAGAATCCTGTCAGCCACCATTGTGGATCAGGGTGCCAGCCAGCCATGTCTAATTGCATTCATTCATATGCAGTATGTGGGAAGGAGAAAGAGAGATAGGGAGAGGGGCAAACTGCTGCAGTGAGCAGGATTAAATAAACAGTGCCTTGCGAAAGTATTCGGCCCCCTTGAACTTTGCGACCTTTTGCCACATTTCAGGCTTCAAACATAAAGATATAAAACTGTATTTTTTTGTGAAGAATCAACAACAAGTGGGACACAATCATGAAGTGGAACGACATTTATTGGATATTTCAAACTTTTTTAACAAATCAAAAACTGAAAAATTGGGCGTGCAAAATTATTCAGCCCCTTTTCTTTCAGTGCAGCAAACTCTCTCCAGAAGTTCAGTGAGGATCTCTGAATGATCCAATGTTGACCTAAATGACTAATGATGATAAATTCAATCCACCTGTGTGTAATCAAGTCTCCGTATCAATGCACCTGCACTGTGATAGTCTCAGAGGTCCGTTAAAAGCGCAGAGAGCATCATGAAGAACAAGGAACACACCAAGCAGGTCCGAGATACTGTTGTGAAGAAGTTTAAAGCCGGAATTGGATACAAAAAGATTTCCCAAGCTTTAAACATCCCAAGGAGCACTGTGCAAGCGATAATATTGAAATGGAAGGAGTATCAGACCACTGCAAATCTACCAAGACCTGGCCGTCCCTCTAAACTTTCAGCTTATACAAGGAGAAGACTGATCAGAGATGCAGCCAAGAGGCCCATGATCACTCTGGATGAACTGCAGAGATCTACAGCTGAGGTGGGAGACTCTGTCCATAGGACAACAATCACTCGTATATTGCACAAATCTGGCCTTTATGGAAGAGTGGCAAGAAGAAAGCCATTTCTTAAAGATATCCATAAAAAGTGTTGTTTAAAGTTTGCCACAAGCCACCTGGGAGACAAACCAAACATGTGGAAGAAGGTGCTCTGGTCAGATGAAACCAAGATTGAACTTTTTGGCAACAATGCAAAATGTTATGTTTGGCGTAAAAGCAACACAGCTCATCACCCTGAACACACCATCCCCACTGTCAAACATGGTGGTGGCAGCATCATGGTTTGGGCCTGCTTTTCTTCAGCAGGGACAGGGAAGATGGTTAAAATTGATGGGAAGATGGATGGAGCCAAATACACTACCATTCTGGAAGAAAACCTGATGGAGTCTGCAAAAGACCTGAGACTGGGATGGAGATTTGTCTTCCAACAAGCCAATGATCCAAAACATAAAGCAAAATCTACAATGGAATGGTTCAAAAATAAACATATCCAGGTGTTAGAATGGCCAAGTCAAAGTCCAGACCTGAATCCAATCGAGAATCTGTGGTAAGAACTGAAAACTGCTGTTCACAAATGCTCTCCATCCAACCTCACTGAGCTCGAGCTGTTTTTCAAGGAGGAATGGGAAAAAATGTCAGTCTCTCGATGTGCAAAACTGATAGAGACATACCCCAAGCGACTTACAGCTGTAATCGCAGCAAAAGGTGGCGCTACAAAGTATTAACTTAAGGGGGCTGAATAATTTTGCACGCCCAATTTTTCAGTTTTTGATTTGTTTAAAAAGTTTGAAATATCCAATAAATGTCGTTCCACTTCATGATTGTGTCCCACTTGTTGTTGATTCTTCACAAAAAAATACAGTTTTATATATTTATGTTTGAAGCCTGAAATGTGGCAAAAGGTCGCAAAGTTCAAGGGGGCCGAATACTTTCGCAAGGCACTGTACCTTGATTGCAAGGTTTCACCTCTGTTATTATGGAGCATTACATTTGCATTACCTGGACCTCAAGCACAGCACATATAAATAAAGGAATGGAGGTGTATAAAGAATGGACAAACCCTGTACTGTACTTCCTGTGTGGATAAACTGGGACTACTGGTATAAAAAACATAACTAAATCAAATTTCTCCTCAGGCTTGAAAACAATAAGAAACCATATGTCTGATGTTTTGTGACAACCTAGACTACTCCTCCTAATAATTACAGCAGCATAACGTAACATGGACTGTATCACTTGAGACATTTGGTTTTGCCTTGTATATTTTTGGTTTTGTGTACAAATACACCACATCTTCGTTCCCAATAATTCTCAACTGTTGAGTAGAGGAAGTGCAAAATAAAACAAGTAGGCTTTGCCTGTCTTGTATAGCTGTGGGTTCGTCCTGGCTCTATGCCTTATTCTGACAGTCTGAAAGGACAGAGGCTTTTTTTTGTATGACTACTAGCTGTTTTCTTATAGTATAAGTGCTCACATTAGAGAGTAAAAGTATGTCTGCCCTTAAGGTTCCATTATCTATAGAAATGACTGCAATTGACTGGAGGAGACGAGTTCAAAAACTCCATATCATTATGCATGTGTTTTTATAATTCTGTAGGGCCACTGATGTACTAGGCTAGGAAGACCCACAGCAAATCGTTAAGCTGAAGAATCGCCTGAAGAATCATCCAATTTGATCAATGCATGTCTTCTCTTTACGTGAAATTAGACCTGGACTCATTGTTCTGTAAGTCTGGCCAAGCGAGACTAATGTACAGTATGTTGTACATGTATGTTGACTGTATCTACTACAGAGTCGCTAACCATGTGCTATCAGGAAGCTGATAGGAGTGTAGTCTGAGCGGACAGACCGGGGCAAGCAACATTTGTCTGTTATTTTCTTTCCAGTAGTCAGCTTTGACTTGTGTCTCAGCAGGGCTGTCATTGGCCAGTCTGGGCTAGAGGGCAAAGGCAAGATGACAATGGATGCTAATAAACTCTGAGGTGCATTTCAGGACAACAACACAAAGTTATTAATTGTATTAAGTCTATCGTTGTGGGCCTGTAGACCCTAACAGATCTGTAATCGTATAAAGCTCCAATCAACTAACGCTAATGAGTTCAAGATCTGTTTGAATCCAACATGAATGTATGTGGAAGGGCAGGCGGTACTGTACTCAAAAAACCTGAACACTACCTTGGTGTACCTCAAGGGAATGCTATCTATTTTTGCACTCCTGAAGGTGAAGTGAGACTGATGTTCTACTGAGAATATATTGGTTGCTGCTCATAATCTTTTCAAAGTAAGAAATAGGGATGATTAAACTGAACTGATAATATTCTGTATAACCCATAACTTTGCATGTTTGTCATGGCTTTTTGGTCATTTTGAGAGGGATTATTTGTTCTTAAACGTATTTTACTCCAGAATCATGTGGGGTAAACTTAAACGTCTTTTACTCCAGAATCACGTGGGGTAAACTTAAACGTCTTTTACTCCAGAATCACGTGGGGTAAACTTAAACGTCTTTTACTCCAGAATCACGTGGGGTAAACTTAAACGTCTTTTACTCCAGAATCACGTGGGGTAAACTTAAACGTCTTTTACTCCAGAATCACGTGGGGTAAACTTAAACGTCTTTTACTCCAGAATCACGTGGGGTAAACTTAAACGTCTTTTACTCCAGAATCATGTTGGGTAAACTTAAACATCTTTTACTCCAGAATCATGTGGGGTAAACAGTAATCATAACTATCATTCTCTTTGTGATTTAGACTCATCTCTCCCTCTCTTATTTTACCTTGTTGGCTAAACATCAGCTTGTCATATTTATGCTGCTGTATTACATACCACTAATACAAACTATTGCATGCAAACATACTTGGATGCTTCATCTATTCTCTTATGTTTTTTCTGGAAAGGACAATACCTTAGATTTAGGAATTGTTTGCTTCTGTAAGCTGGTTATAGAGTGTTTGGAGGATATGAAGCATCTGTTGATATTCTTTCTGTTTGTCACTATGTACAGTATATCCCAATGGTTGATGCTGGTTTACTATTTCTGGGCATTTCATATTTATATACAGTATATAAACCTGTCAAGTGAACAGGATGCAGTCAAGGTGCTTTGTGTGTTACAATGTGCGTTCCAGGTATCAAGAGAAGTTTCTCGGAGAGCAGTGCAACCTTAATACACTATATATACAAAAGTATGTGGACAGCCCTATTTCAGACACACCCGTTACTGACAGGTGTATAAAATTGAGCACACATCCATGCAATTTCCATAAATTAACATTAGCAGTAGAATGGCCTCAGTTTCTTTCAACATGGCACCGTCATAGGATGCCACTTTTCCAAGAAGTCAGTTCGTCAAAGTGCTGTTATTGTGAAGTGGAAAGGTCTAGGAGCAACAACGGCCCAGCCACGAAGTGGAAGGCCACACAAGCTCACAGAACGGGACAGCTGAGTGCTGAAGCGTGTAGCATGTAGCATGTAAAAATCGTATGTCCTCAGTTGCAACACTCACTACCAATTTCCAAACTGCCTCTGGAAGCAATGTCAGCACAACAACTGTTTGTCTGGAACTTCATGAAATGTGTTTCCATGACCGAGCAGCCGTACACAAGCCTAAGATCACCATGAACAATACCAAGCGTCGGCTGGAGTGGTGTAAAGCTCGCCGCCATTGGACTCTGGAGCAGTGGAAACGCATGCTCTGGAGTGATAAATCTCGCTTCACCATCTGGCAGTCCGACGGACGAATCTGGATTTGATTTTTCCTGGTTCGGCCAGGCCCCTTAGTTCCAGTGAAAGGAAATCTTAACACTACAGCATACGATGACATTCTAGACAATTCTGTTCTTCCAACTTTGTGGCAACAGTTTGCAGAAGGCCCTTTACTGTTTCAGCATGACAATGCCCCCATGCACAAAGCGAGGTCCATACAGAAAAGGTTTGTCGAGATTGGTGTGGAAGAACTTCACTGGCCTGCACATAGCCTTGACCTCAACCCCATTGAACACATTTGGGATGAATTGGAACACCGACTGCAAACCAGGCCTAATTGCTCAACATCAGTGCCCGACCTCACTAATTCTCTTATGTCTGAATGGAAGCAAGTCCCCGCAGCAATGTTCCAACATCTAGTGGAAAGCCTTCCCAGAAGAGTGGAGGTTGTTATAGCAGCAAAGGGGGGACCAACTCCATATTAATGCCCATGATTTTGGAATGAGATGTTCGACGAGCTACATTACTTTTGGTCATGTAGTGCATCACCTTTGTAAGGGAACACCCCCCTGAAATGTACAAAAATGAATGGGAACATATTGGCACCGTACGAAACATATACACAGTGTCCAATACCACTCAATTTGGTGTTGTTTCATTCAAAGTTGATTGCAAAAGCCATATGACAAATGCAAGTGTAACACTGCAAAAATCCAACAGATGGCGAGTGCGCTCCACTGTAATTTTTCAAATTACAAATGTAACACAATTTTGAAAAATGCAACTTTTTTTTAACACAATTTTGAAAAATTGAAGTTTTATTTTTTTTTAAAATACCTTTCGATTTTTTTTTGTCAATTATACATGTGTAAGAACTGTATAGATATACTTTTGTCAAATTTTATTATCATCATTATTTTAAACATTTCTTTTTACTTGTGCATAAGGCATATGTTTTTGCATTTGATTTCTTTTCGCGCTATTTCATTTTTGGATAAAAAACGTTCCCGTTTTAAGCGCGATATTTTGTCACGAAAAGATGCTCGACTATGCATATTCTTGACAGTTTTTGAAAGAAAACACTCTGAAGTTTCAGAATCTGCAAAGATATTGTCTGTAAGTGCCCCAGAACTCATTCTACAGGCGAAACCAAGATGATGCGTCAACCAGGAAATGAGCAGAATTTCTGAAGCTCTGTTTTCCATTGTCTCCTTATATGGCTGTGATTGCGCAAGGAATGAGCCTACACTTTCTGTCGTTCCCCCAAGGTGTTAGCAGCATTGTGACGTATTTGTAGGCATATCATTGGAAGATTGACCATAAGAGACTACATTTTCCAAGTGTCCGCCTGGTGTCCCTGCGTCGAAATTGGAGCGTAAAGCCAGGTGCAATTATTTTTACATTTGAGAGCAAGGAGAAACCAGGCTTCCACGAAGGATATATCATTGAAGAGATATGTGGAAAAACACCTTGAGGATTGATTCTAAACCACGTTTGCCATGTTTCAGTCGATATTATGGAGTTCATTTGGAAAAAAGTTTGCGTTTTGAGGGCTGAATTTTCGTTTTTTTTTTTTTTTTTTTGGTAGCCAAATGTGATGTAAAAAAACGGAGCTATTTCTAATACACAAAGAATCTTTTTGGAAAAACTGAGCATCTGCTATCTAACTGAGAGTCTCCTCATTGAAAACATCAGAAGTTCTTCAAAGGTAAGTTATTTAATTTGAAGGCTTTACTTGTTTTTGTGATAGTTGCCTGCTAAATGCTAACGCTAATGCTAACGCTAAATGCTACGCTAGCTAGCTACTGTTACACAAATTATTGTTTTCCTATGGTTGAAAAGCATATTTTGAAAATCTGAGATGACAGTGTTGTTAACAAAAGGCTAAGCTTGAGAGATAGCATATTTATTTCATTTCATTTGCGATTTTCATGAATAGTTAATGTTGCGTTATGGTAATGAGCTTAGGTCTATAAATAGAATCCCGGATCCGGGTTTGGTCGTCGCAACAGGTTAAAAAAGTGCTTTCTGGACCGTTTTTTCGAAAATCTTTCGATTTTTGTGTCAATTACACATGTATAAGAACTGTATCAACATACTTCAGTCATATTTTATTATCATCATTTTTTTCTTTTTTTAACTTGTGCATAAGGCATATGTTTTGTCCATTAGCAATATGATTTCATAGGAAGTCAAAAGTAAAAAATAGCAAAAAAATTGAAAAAACGTATCACCCCTTAAAAAAGTGCTTTCTAGACCGTTTTTCTAAATTCTTTAGATTTTTGTGTCAATTACACATGTATAAGAACTGTATCAATATACTTTAGTCATATTTTATTATCATCATTTTTTAAAACTTGTGCATAAGGCATATGTTTTGTCCATTTGCAATATGATTTCATAGGAAGTCAAAAGTCAAAAATGTTACATTTTTTTCAAAAACTTATCACCCCCTTAAAAAAGTGCTTTCTGGACCGTTTTACGGAATTCTTTCTATTTTTTGTCAATTACACATGTATAGGAACTGTATGAACATACTTTTGTCATATTTGATTATCATAATTTTTTGCACTGTGCATTTGCATTATGTTTCAATGGGCATTTACCATCACGAATTTGGCATGCTCAAAAATACTGCAGAAATGCTAAATTGACTGGCCTGATGAACTCGGGATGGCCAGGCAGTGATAGTGCTTCCTCTCCATCGCTCGTTGTGTTGATTTCATCATGTCCATTTGGTGATGTTTTTTCACTGCTGAATCACATTGAAAATGCACTGTGTATTTGCAATATGTTTCAATGGGCATTTACCATCACGAATTTTGCATGCTCAAAACTCCTGCAGAAATGCAAAAATGACTGGCCCAATGAACTCGGGATGGCCGGGCAGTGATTCTGGTTCCTCTCCATTGCTCGTTGGGGTTGATTTCAGAATGTCACTTTGGTGATGGTACCTCACTGTTTAAACATATTGCAAATGGACAAAAGTCAGCGAGCAAGTCACCATCCATCAGTCAATTAGATATCATTCTGACACCAAACTGACACCAACTATCACATATTTCAGAGCTGGCCCAAAATTCACAGCGCCTTCTGTTCAAACCATAATAAAAACATGAAACACGTAGTTACATTCTAGCTGAGGGCCCAGATCTGACATTATATGTAGGTCTAGCTGAGGCAACCTCAAATCCCAAGTTTCTGCTCGATAAGTCATTCGGTGCATGAGCAAGGTGCTGAAAATCCACTTTTTTCCGTGCCTTTCTTCGGGGTCCTTGAATGAGCTATCGGACAGAAACGTTGGGGTCCGTCTCTATGGGCCGAGCCTGTTTCAATGGACCTAGTCTTGCGACTCTGGGACTTTTCTAAATGTTGTCATTTTCGTAATGGTCAAAATGAATTGAAGTTATTGCAAATGTATGAGGCTGTTTCTTGGTCGGAGAACCGTCTAGAGCCACATAACTCACCACGCACTATCGATCTGAGCTCTAGAACAGGTTTCTAAAGTTTTAGAACTCTAGGTCTGACGGTTCTTTAATAGTTTGAACAAAGTTAACTATTGCAGGCTCTGTCTGTCTCTACGCACCACACTGTGTCCCTCCGTCCAAGCTTTGTGTGTGTGTGTGTGAGTTTTTCTTGGAAATTTTATGGGAGACATGACTGATTTACAGTTCATTAGGGTTGCCTAATCACACATATGAAGTTTTGGAAAGAGCTGACTTTTTTAACCCTTCAAAACAGCCCCTATGACTCCAATTATGGCACTTCCGGTTGGCACAGGAAGCTAAAAGTAAACACATATCCTCCTTGCAGTATGCTTTTACAGAATCTTGAGTTGTAAGTCTATACATTAAAAATTGACTGATTTACACAGGGTTGAATGCACTATTTCTATCACACATCAGGTTGGGTATGGCAAAACACTTTTAGGGTGATTTTAACCATTTCCGGTTGCTTCAGGAAGCTTAGAATCGACACAGGTAGACCTCATAGTGGCTTGATGGACTATCATCGAAGACAGGTTCATAAGGCATTCATAACCCACATAGGCTTCAGGTTGACTTTAGAGTAGCAGGCAATGTATTCCAATGGGGAGAGAAGTCATTGTAAACTGTGAGATGAAAAAAACTGTTTTCACTGTTAAGGGTTAATGCCACACGGTCAAGTTTAGGCTTGCACAGATCGGGAGGACCTCAGGAACGTACCTGAGATCGAATTGTGCTTCTCACCCTAACGGTTCTCTCACTGTCACCCAAAAGCAAATGACATTTAGGTCCAGGCTTCATTTTGGGCCTACTTTTTTCACGGTCGCTGCACTCAGAGCGAGCTACGGTCAAGCAGGGCATCTTGTTGAACTCGGCACAGCCTAGAGACTATGGTAATGCCATTGCAGGCACTGAGTGTCTTTAAGCACCGCACTTTGTCACTCCATCCTTCCTGTGTGTGTGTGTGTGTGTGTGTGTGTGTGTGTGTGTGTGTGTGTGTGTGTGTGTGTGTGTGTGTGTGTGTGTGTGAGAGAGAGCTTTTCTTTGACATCTGTTGGGAGAAATGACTGATTTACAGTTCATGAGGGTTGCCTAATCACACATAGGAAGTTTTGAAAAGATCAGCCCTTCGAAACAGCACCTATGACACCATTTTAATGCACTTCCGGTTGACACAGGAAGCTGAAAGTGAATACATATCCTCCTTTAGGTAGGCACTTATATAATATTGAGTTTTAAGTCTTTATGTTAAGAACTTACTTATTTACAGAGGGTTGAATGAGTGTGTGTTATTTCAGAAAATCACAGAAAATCACAGAAATCTCGCATAGCTCGGAAACACAATTCAAAAAGTTTTGTCTGAACACGCTGCAACTGGATCTGTAACTTAAAAAACAAAACCTTTTTTTGAACATCACCAATTTGACATTGTACGATTTGTCTTAAATTATGATAGATAAATGGCTGTATTGACACCGTAGGTTCATTTACTTTGACGTGAAGTGGAAAAATTATTGCTATATTTTCATTTTTTACCTTTAATCCCAGAACAATGGCCATAACTCAAAAACCGTTGAGGCCTTTAGGCCATCTTGTTCGGGGCCAACTACCCATTATGCCAAACCTATGCTCATCAAGTTTCATCTTCGAAGTATTTTCCGTTTAAGAGATAAGGCCACATCGTGATTGGTGATGTTTTGTACATTTGCAATATGATTTGCAATATGATTCAATATGATTCCTCCTGTGGGATTTACCGGGACAGCGGAAAAATGACCAACATTTGAAAATGTTATAAAACGGAACCCGAATGTCCGAGAGACTTCGTTTGATGACTTCCTGGAAAAATGTTTGAAAACGTTGTCGGACGTCTAGTAAGGGACCATACATTTGCAATGTGTACCTTCTCACTAACCATATGGCGAATGTCAAAATGTTCCCTTAAGGTATGTAAGGCTATGTACAGCTCATATGTTTTTGGATTACCATTGGAGGGGAGGGGGGGGGGGGGGGGGGGGGGGGGTTATTGACTGCTCTCTCGCTCTCTCTCTTTCTTGCCTCCTTTTTCTCTTTCTCTTCTTACTCAGGGTGTGAGGGTGGAACACTACACTGTGGATTTATTCAGCAGTAAGCGAATAGCCATCACGGAGGGGGATGGGGTCTTTACAGCAAAGCAGTACTCCCACAAATATGAAATGTATACAAGGCCAAGGTTGTTGTTGAGGAATAAGTGGGGACTTCAATAGGAGGTAGAGGTTCATTCAACCAACACTGTTAAATTCATGAATATACTACACTGGACAAAAATATAAACGCAACGTGCAACAATTTCAAAGATTTTAATAGTTATAGTTCATATAAGGAAATCAGTCAGTAGAAATAAATTCATTAGGCCCTAATCTATGGATTTCACATGGCTGGGCAGTGGCATATATTTTATTTCATCTCATGAAACATGGGACCAATACTTTACACGTTGCGTTTATATTTTTGTTCAGTATACAGTGGGGCAAAAAAGTATTTAGTCAGCCACCAATTGTGCAAGTTCTCCCACTTAAAAAGATGAGAGAGGCCTGTAATTTTCATCATAGGTACACTTCAACTATGACAGACAAAATGAGAAAAAAAATAGAAAATCACATTGTAGGATTTTTTATGAATTTATTTGCAAATTATGGTGGAAAATAAGTATTTGGTCACCTACAAACAAGCAAGATTTCTGGCTCTCACAGACCTGTAACTTCTTTCTTTAAGAGGCTCCTCTGTCCTCCACTCGTTACCTGTATTAATGGCACCTGTTTGAACTTGTTATCAGTATAAAAGACACCTGTCCACAACCTCAAACAGTCACATTCCAAACTCCACTATGGCCAAGACCAAAGAGCTGTCAAAGGACACCAGAAACAAAATTGTAGACCTGCACCAGGCTGGGAAGACTGAATCTGCAATAGGTAAGCAGCTTGGTTTGAAGAAATCAACTGTGGGAGCCATTATTAGGAAATGGAAGACATACAAGACCACTGATAATCTCCCTCGAGCTGGGGCTCCACGCAAGATCTCACCCCGTGGGGTCAAAATGATCACAAAAATGGTGAGCAAAAATCCCAG
Source organism: Oncorhynchus mykiss (assembly GCF_013265735.2). Taxonomy (NCBI): domain Eukaryota; kingdom Metazoa; phylum Chordata; class Actinopteri; order Salmoniformes; family Salmonidae; genus Oncorhynchus; species Oncorhynchus mykiss. Next base: position 67,883,076 of record NC_048569.1, on the reverse strand, counting down.
AACCACACAGGGGGACCTAGTGAATGACCTGCAGAGAGCTGGGACTAAAGTAACAAAGCCTACCATCAGTAACACACTACGCTGCCAGTGACTCAAATGTTGCAGTGCCAGACGTGTCCCCCTGCTTAAGCCAGTACATGTCCAGGCCCGTCTGAAGTTTGCTAGAGAGCATTTGGATGATCAGAAGAAGATTGGGAGAATGTCATATGGTCAGATGAAACCAAAATATAACTTTTTGGTAAAAACTCTGTCATTGCCAACAAAGGGTATATAACAAAGTATTGATTTAAACTTTTGTTTATGACCAAATACTTATTTTCCACCATAATTTGCAAATAAATTCATTAAATATCCTACAATGTGATTTTCTGGATTTTTTTTCTCATTTTGTCTGTCATAGTTGAAGTATACCTTTGATGAAAATTACAGGCCTCTCTCATCTTTTTAAGTGGGAGAACTTGCACAATTGGTGGCTGACTAAATACTTTTTTGCCCCACTGTACATATATTAGGAGTATGACTCCAGCTACTGCATTTGATTCGATAAGATGCCATTGTGATGCAATATCATTTCCACATGAGTGCATGGCTCCCATTAATGGGCTCTGGGGTTGTAATGACCTCACATGTTTATGGTTAGCGGTTCTACGGCTGGATGGTTTAGTTGATGTGTGCTGTGGATGTGGGTGGATGGCTGGGCGGCACTAGTGGTCCTGGGAGAGGCAGGATTATTGAAGAATGCTGACCGGGCAATTCCATTCAGAGAACACTTTACATTCCTGCTGTGTAATTCCACTATTCTCCCAGATTACAGGGCACCTTAAACCATCGCTGTCCTCCCTCCCTCCTCCGCAGGGCCATATCACGATGGAGATGTCATGTAATCTTTCTCAGGCATAAAGAAATGGAACAGCACTGGAATAACACTACTGGGATGAAAAGTCAGAGAAATACCCTCAAGATGCTTCCGAGCACTAGCAGGATTTGAACACAGATTTGGCTCATTAGTCCAATTAGTCATTTTGTCACCCCCTTTATACAGTATTAAGTAACAATAAAAAATATGGGCCTTGACATTATAACCTTTGGCTAGTGTTTTGAGTCGTTGTAAACGCACCAGGGCACAAATGAGATATTAGATAGGGTGGATTACTTCGTAATACCCCCTTTAATCAGCATTCTATGGAGAATGGAGTGAATGGAGTAGCCAAATATACTGTATTAGTTTTACAGGGTTTCCTTTAACTTTCCAGAAATTGTTCTCCCTGGTCTCTCCTTCCAGCTCTCGGAACAACTCCCAATTCTGAATCTAGGCCGAGTCCCTAGAGCCTTGATTCACTTATAGGTATCAGTCTATCGAATGAGGCCAGTTTCTGCTGAGGAAGCATGTTCTTTTTTTAGCTGCACTTGTATGACGACGCGGCGGTAACCACTATTGAATGGAGCTTGCTCCTTTGACCCGTCGTTACACCTGACCCTCCCATTGGCTTTCAGTTTTCAAATCTATGTTCTTTGAAAGGTGCAGCATTTTAGCACGTACTCCAGATATAAACCGTGGCCATACTCGGCTCATATGCAAATGTTGATTGGTGCAACATTTTTAATGTCTGCGTTAGGCAATATGGGGCACCGTGTGTTGCACAGACTTCCAGTAATCTTTCTCAAGTTGTACAGGTTAAGCTTTCCTCTCATGGTTGTACTTCACATTCATTGCTCCAGGGCTTCCTGGCTGCAGTAGAGTAAGCAATATGGAGCAAAAACATTTATGGCTGAGTGAGTGCAGTCCAGAGGGGCTCAATGCTATTGGAGTCCTCCCCTCTTCTCTCTCTTACAAGATGGTTTACCTACCTACCTCAGCCTCATACTGGAAGGGACTCTACGGACACGCCCTGGATGCATGATCAGAGAGAGATAGAGAGAGAGAATCAGAAAATAGTGTCACAAGCTCTACAGACACATGCCTTAGCACTGATTACTTCTGCCTCTCACATTTGCATCTCGGTTTAAAAATAGCAGCTCTTAATATCGCAGGGTTGTGTGATACAAGTCATTTTTTAGCATTTGTTTCGCCCACCAACATGGTGGATTGGTACCGATGCATTGCAATCGGCATAGCAACAAGGAAGGGGACTCATCAGTTGTAAAGCAATCACATTACCCAACTAACACAACCAGAAAACCATATTTCAACCAGACAATGACATCACATTATGTCCCATACACCAAATGATGACCGCTGGGTGAGCAGCAACGAAAGTCATAGGCTACTTTGAATGAAGATGTGAATTGGTTGCATGTTCTGTAAAGCAGTCTTATCTATCTTGTTATCAGTCTAATCTTTGCATATACTGTAGCTTCATACCTTTCTATTGTACTGCATAGGATTCTGAAGTAGGTCATAGTTACATTTGAGATAAATAATATATGATGTTATAAATTCTGCCTGGCTTGCCGCCGCTCATAATAGTTTCATGATATATAGGAAAAGGCTTTATTAAAACACCAACTTTTCATTCACAGTGCTTAACCTTGTCAAGTTGTCTGGCCGAACACATATTGTGAAATGTGGCTTTCATAGTATCAAGCACGGGGGTTTCATGAATTACTCAACTTGGTTTGTTAAAATCCTATCATTTGCACTTTGTTGCAGTTAGAGTGATTTCAAACCAGTCGATTGGAATTTTGGCAATGTTTTCACTCAACATCAGAGGGCCTTGTGACTGTCTTGTGTTGCATCAGACAGTTCCTAGTTTTGTCCTCCTGTACCATTTTATACATCGCATAGGCCCAAGTATTTGTTGCAAATATTGTTAAAAGAAATTAAAGAATACTGGACTGGGTCTGTACATCCTGGTTCAGAATCTAATGTTCCAGTACCCAACACACTTCACCAAGGCACAGATTTTAAACCGCTCACATCAACCAATCTCATGGTTTCCCTGGGTAACCACGATAACATGACAATTCATGTCATGACCCCTAATATCAACCTGAGGAAGACAGAGAGAAAATTCCTCCTCCCACTACCTACATCCAGCCCCATATGAACTGTGTGAATGGACTGTGAGCCACATCACACCAGGTCAGAGAGGATTACTCCTTAACTGTGAAGAGGATCTTTTTTTTCTTCTTTCCCAGAGTTCTGAATGTTATGAACTGCTGCGTCACCACTGGCATCCTAATTAGACGATGCAGGTTGATTATTTGCCAATGCCTCCTTTCCCAGACTGCTTTCTAGCACCCACTGGTGAACAGCATAGTCTTTCATTTTAGGTTCACTCACATGAACATTAAATCCCTATGATTAAAGACAAAAAAGGCAACTTTCACTTTTTCTAGCCCATTAGAAATCTTTTCATCATTTCTCTATTGGGTCTGGTGATGTAAAGACAGTAGTTCATCAGGATCTCTCTGTAAGTCCCAAACCATGGAGGCATCAGTGGAGAACTTCACTGATTAAGTGGAACAAGATTCTGATCACACAGACAGTACAAGAGTCCGTTTTGTAAATCACCAGTCACTCTCAGGGTGAAGTTTCAAATCTTCAAATTAGGCGAGGAGGAGGAGAGTGTGTTGGGTACACTCCACAGAGCCATTTTTAAACTTTATTGCTTTGCATTATCTCTGAAAGTGGTTCAAGGCCACTCAGGGGTATGAGCTGTCACGCAATGCTGCCTGAGCATGCTCTATCTGCTAAGTTAGCTCGGCACTGGAAAATCGTGGATAAACAACATTATCAATTTAATTATTCCTAACTGGGGCATTTAAGTCGTAAGTTTTGTTTAGAATGTAATTTATTCTTTCCTGGGCAGCAACTAAGTCAAGTGTATCAGCAGTGTTTGTTGCAGCCGTCTATAACACTATCTATAACATCATCTATAACATCGGCGGAGATCACTGTAGTGGTAAAACAGATTTACAAAGCCTTGTTGACGACATGTTCTGAAGCCACCAGCACTAGCTACTGTTGTACTGCTTATCAGGCCCTGTGGTACAGAGACTCAGTCTGGTGCGGACTACAGGAAAAAGAGGACCGAGCACACCCCCCTTCTCATCGACGGGGCCGTAGTGGAGCAGGTTGAGAGCTTCAAGTTCCTTGGTGTCCACATCACCAACAAACTAACATGGTCCAAGAACACCAAGACAGTCGAGAAGAGGGCACGACAAAACCTATTCCCCCTCAGGAAACTAAAAAGATTTGGCATGGGTCCTCAGATCCTCAAAATGTTCTACAGCTGCACCATCGAGAGCCTGACTGGTTTGGCAAGTGCTCTGCCTCCGATTGCAAGGCATTACAGAGGGTACTGCGAATTGCCCAATACATCACTGGCGCCAAGCTTCCTGCCATCCAGGACCTCTATACCAGGCGGTGTTGGTGGAATTCCCAAAAAATTGTCAGACTCCAGCCCCCCCTAGTCATAGACCGTTTTCTCTGATACTGCACGGCAAGCGGTACCGGAGCGCCAAGTCTCGGTCCAAGAGGCTTCTAAACAGCTTCTACCCCCAAGCCATAAGACTCCTGAACATCTAGTCAAATGGCTACCCTGACTATTTGCAGTGCCCCCCCTCTCACCTTCTCTTTACACTACTGCTACTCTCTGTTGTCATCTATGCATAGTCACTTTAATAACTTGACCTACATGTACATACTCCCTCAACTAACCGGTGCCCCCGCACATTGACTCTGTATCGGTACCCCCTTGTAATATAGTCTCGCTATTGTTATTTTACTGCTGCTCTTTAATTACTTGTTACTTTTATCTCTTATTCTTATCCATATTTTTTTGAAACTGTATTGTTGGTTAGGGGCTCGTAAGTAAGCATTTCACTGTAAGGTCTACACCTGTTGTATTCAGCGCATGTAACTAATAACATTTGATTTGATTTGTGTCAGGCCCATTGTTGTCTAACATTACCGCTTCCTCAATGAGATTATCGGCTGTTTCAGATACCTCCACCAACTTCCACTACAAGAATTTTGGTATCTTTCAAGGATTTTATGTAATCTATCACAGGACATCTAGTGAACCTTTTTGGTACTTCAGATTATCCCAGGTGTCTGTAATAATCTCTGGACCTCTGAGTGGCCTCATGTAAAATATATGAAATAATTTAATAAGATTATTTTTTTTATTAAATAAAAACTGTATGACAAAGCTGTAAAACATTCTCCTAAATATAAACCATCAATTTAGTGAATACCATTGGTGTTTAAAATGAGAGTTTCAGCAATAGCTGGAAGAGTTGTAGAGTTAATTGAAAATAATGCCATGTTGATTCAATGCTTTTTTTCATTAATTTGGCTATTTTCTCTTTAACCATATGGTCTATCTACTAGAAACTCATGGACAATATGGAGACAGATATAATAAATTAATACTATATATGAATGCATTCAAATTATTCAAGTATAAATTACCAAAGTTAACGATAGAATGCCATCGATTTTCTGTTATTTTCTGAAGATTACCAGTAGCATTGCAACTACTTACAACACACACATACACACACACGCACGCACGCACGCGCACACACACACACACACACACACACACACACACACACACACACACACACACACACACACACACACACACACACACACACACACACACACACACCCACACACACACGCACACACAGGCACAGTGGGATGTGAAGTGGGACAGGATTAGTGTATGTACTGTAAGATCTGTGACAAGACCAAATCTCTCCCATTCATTGCTCTCTGCATTTACTGAGATTAAGTTTGATGAAGAACATGCCTTAATTGTTATTTGATATTTTAAATGGTAGTTTAGCACAGTTAAATGCTTCATGAGCTGAGGCTAAATGCTTATTAGCCCCCAATATAGGGATGTCGAGTGTTGGAAAAGGGAGGAAAAGGTGCTTGAGGTTGGCCAGCCAACTTAATGGTGTATTTTGAGAGGGGGAGATGGTAAAAGTTGAGTTCTGTGAGCGGGATTGAGAGAAAAATGTGTCTGTTATTGGGGTTGTGTAGCTCATAAAGGGACACAGAAGAAAGAAATGGAGAGCCTCACAGAGCAATTGCCTGGCACAGACTACAAAGAGATTAAATTAGCGCCAGCAAGGCAAGGGGAGTCGATCCCAGAATAATGCATCAATGGAGAAATTCGGAAACGTAGCAGTTCTGTGTGAGGGTGAAATGTGTTCTATATGGAAAGGTCACTTGTTCCCCAGTACTCATTAAGAGTGTAATAATGAATGGAGATGGCGGTCTAATATGTAGGTTAGAAGGCTCATCAAGAAAAATAGCATTAGAAATTACACTTTGAAAAACTTTTAATTAGATTTGACCTTTTTCAAAAATAGTTATGGTATAATATGGAATCATTAATAATACTAAATGTTAAGGAGTACTGACCTATACTAAAGGGACAATGAAAGCACTGTTGTGTTTGTTGCACAGAAGGAATCCTCTTTTTATTACTTTGGGGAATCATTTTTTTCCCGGCCTAGAGACAGAGGACAGATTGTCTGGCTTCAGACTACAGAACCATTAGATCAGCGTCAGATAGTGGGTCATGGGCCAAGGCTTGGGTCATACAGAGACGTACGTGCTGCAGTATATCAGGCTAAACAGACTCATTGCAGCGAAATGGGTCATTACCCATTATAGATATGTAATTATAGTAGGTATTTAACTGTGTTTCCTCCTAATGGAGACATATCATAATGCCTCTCCTCAGGATCAGCTATGATTCACTATCCTCCTCCATAATGTGATCTGGACCTGGGTCAGCTGAGTGATTGTTTCTTTGATTGTTGTGACAGGGTGAAATGGACTACAGTTGCCTGTTCCCCTCTGGTAGCTTTACTCTGTTTATACACACAGTCAGTGAACAGATGTGGTGATGAGTGATGACAACACTGCGTCACTGAACCCCTCAACCCGCCAGTTCCCTGCCTGCCTCCCTCCCTGTCTGCCCACTGACCTGCCTGCCTGTCTCCCTGCCTGCCCCCCTCCTGTCTGCCCACTGACCTGCCTCCCTCCATCCCTGCCCGCCCACTGATCTGTCTCCCTGGCTGACTGCCTGCCTCCTTCCCTCCCTACCCACTGACCTGCCTGCATGTCTCCCTGCCTCCCTGACTGCCTCCCTGCCTGCCTCCCTGTCTGTCCACTGACCTGCCTCCCTCCCTCCCTTCCTGCCTGCCCACTGACCTGTCTCCCTGCCTGCATGACTGCCTGCCTTCCTCCCTGCCCATTGACCTGCCTACCTGCCTGCCTCCCTGCCTGCCTCCCTGCCTGCCCACTGACCCACCTGCCTGCCCACTGACCTGCATGCCTCCCTGCCTGCCCACTGGCCTGCCTGCCTGCCTGCCTGCCTGCCTGTATGTCTGCCTGCCTGCCTTCCTTCCTTCCTTCCTTCCTTCCTTCCTTCCTGCCTGCCTGCCTGCCTGCCTGCCTGCCTGCCTGCCTGCCTACCTGCCTGCCTGCCTGCCTGCCTGCCTGCCTACTTTCCTTCCTTCCTTCCTTCCTGCCTGCCTGCCTTCCTCCCTCCCTACCTTCCTGCCTCCCTACCTTCCTTTCTTTCTGCCTGCCTGCCCACTGACCTGCTAAAGATCACAGCAGCAAAGCATTCCTCCTCAGTAACCACATTTACTCACAGAGCACAAATTCCCTCTGCCTGTCAGAATTATGAGAGTGCATGGAAGTATCTGCAAGGACTCAGGCTTTAGGAAACATATTCAGGTGCATCAAGGCTTGTTCACTTGCAGACATTACATTGGAATACATTCTTGTCATATTAATCATTTTTTGACAATTAATGCTGAAACCTAGCTCATAGTGTTGAGAAAAGTGATACATTGGTTTGAGTCCACAAAAGAAATGTCAGGAGGTGTTGTCAGACTCCAGCAGGGTGAGGTATCTGTTCTAGTTCCCCTCCATCTTCACTATAATGGTCTGCTCTGCCTGATGTCCTGGATCTGTCTCCATTATCTTGAAAGTCCCTGGCTCCCTGGGCACCGAGCACCAGTTCTCACAGGCAGCTGGGAGTCCCTTCTGTTAGGTGACCTAAAACACAGCACCAATCACCACCATCCTCAGTCCTAACTTTAATGCTCAGCATTGCACTCTCTCCAGATATTTAGTTGTTGTCAACAGTGTTAAGGCAGTGCACACAAGCTCCTTTTCAAAAGGTAAGTTTTGTTGTAAGGGGATAAATGGTTCCATTCTAAAAGTATTTATGTAAATTATTATTACTTAGACATTCATTGATATTATAGCCTCCCTGTACTGTATGTAAAAGCACTCAAGCTGTACCCGCTTAGTCTCTACACCAGTGGCAGCCATGGGATACGACTGCAATTTATTTTTGTATGTGTGCCCCTGTTCATTTGGACATAGGCCTATTTCTCAAGAGAGAACATAGTGTATCCACCCTGCATGGGAAGCATACTGCCTCTGCCAAGAGACTGGGATCTTTATGGGCCAACATAGCATGCTTACCCTGTAATAATAGGTTATTGGTTCATGCCCCGTCTGGCTGTTCCCCCTTATTCGCTACACCAATTCACCCAGAAAATGTAGTCTTTCTCTATTGTTAGTGATAGATTCCCTCTTTCTAGCAACAGAGCGTGAGATATCATTATGATGCTGTCCCTGCCCACTCTCATGCTCAAGGATGTTCTGCGACAGAGGCAGAACTGTGCCATGGATCACAGGCTTTTGTCCAAGAAAAGAGAAAAAAACTAAGCGGTGGCCTCAAAAGAGGCCAATCAAATATAGCTAAATCCCTCAGTACTGTACCATATAATGCGGTTGTTGGTAATGCTATAATGTTCTAAACTGTTTTTTGTCACTCTTGAAGGCTTGGATATCTCCTTGGTTTAATAGTCTGTGACCTGGCCACTGTATTTAAGAACACAAATGATTCCATTTTAAGCCATGAAACCTCTCCCGGCACTTGTAATTCAGACAACTGAAGCCAGTAAATCCCAAGTATTCAAGGACAGTCTCAAGTTCACTTCACTGACTTTAAAAACTTTCTACAGTAAATTTCCCCAGGCTTTGTGATGTTGAGCATTTTGACTGTAATTGTTGCAGAGGCTTTTGTTATGTCACTTGCGTGAAAAATCAGCACAGTAACAGATGATTCCGTCTTACCTCGAATCCACCTAGAGCTAAAAAGGAGGACGTGAGGGCACGTGTGTATGTATACAGTGCATTCGGGAATGTTTTCAGACTCCTTCACCTGTTCCACATTTTATTACGTTACAGCCTTATTCTAATTGATTAAAGTTTTATTCCCTCATCAATCTACACAAAATACCCTATAATGACAAAGCAAAAACAGGTTTTTAGAAATTTTTGCAAATGTATACATTTTTTAAATGGTTTCCTCCAGATGTGTCACTTGGCATTCAAGCCAAATAGTTAAATCTTGATTTCATCAGACCAGAGAATCTTGTGTCTCATGGTCTGAGAGTCTGAGAGTCCTTTAGGTGCCTTATGGCAAAATTCAAGTGGGCTGTCATGTGCCATAAAGGCCTGATTGGTGGAGAGCTGCAGAGATGGTTGTCCTTCTGGAAGGTTCTCCCATCTCCACAGAGGAACTCTGGAGCTCTGTCTGAGTGACCATCGGGTTCTTGGTCACCTCCCTGACCAAGACCCTTCTCCCCCAATTGCTTAGTTTGGCCGGGCGGCCAGCTCTTGGAAGAGTCTTGGTGGTTCCACTGGTTCCACTGCCACTGTGTTCTTGGGGACCTTCAATGCTGCAGAAATGTTTTGGTACCCTTCCCCAGATCTGTGCCTCGACACAATCCTGTCTCGAAGCACTAAGGACAATTCCTTCCACTTCATGGCTTAGTTTTTGCTCTGACATGCACTGTCAACTGTGGGACCTTATATAGATAGGTGTGTTCTTTTCCAAATCATGTCCAATCAATTGAATTTACCACAGGTGGACTCCACGTTGTAGAAACATCTCAAGCATGATCAATGGAAACAGGATGCACCTGAGCACAATTTAGAGTCTCATAGCAAAGGGTCTGAATACTTATGTAAATAAGGTGTTTCTGTTTTTTATTTTTAAAACATTTGGTAAAATAAAAAATAAAAAACTGTTTTCTCTCTGTCATTATGGGGTATTCTGTGTAGAATTATGAGGGGAAAAAATGATTTCATAAATTTTAGAACGTAACGAAATGTGGAAAAGGGAAGGGGTCTGAATACTTTCCCGAATGCACTGTAGGTGGCAGTTAAGCTAAAACATTGACATATTTAGTGAGGCTAATTAGGCAATTATGCAGCCGACCAATGGAAGTGCCAGTGTCTGTGACTACAAAACCCTGCACACGGACAGACTGCAGCGAATAGGAGAGCTGAGCCTTGTTAGCATGTTTCATCAAAGTGAATCTCACACCTGGTGAGTGAATATAAAAGGACTCACTGAACGTTGTTGTGAAGATAAATATATGACATTTAGTGTATGAAATATATGAAATCAATATAAAAATCTCACCCAGTTGTCAACAAGTGCAATTGATCATCATCAGCACCACTGCCCTTGTGAGTTTGTTGCACAGACATGGCTGTGTTTTGTCGGTTCTCACCATTGGAAGCCATGGTCCATTGCCCAACCTGTCTGACTCATCAGAGCATTCTGTGCACTGCTTAAAAACTAATCTTGTCTCCATGTGAGGATCTTACTTTTGCCATCCTGCATCCCTAGTCTTCCTCTATAATGAATGACAACTTGCAGCAGAACAAGATAATACAAAATATGTTCCTTGCTTTTTCCTCCCACACACTCTGACATGTTAAAACAGAGAGCCTGATTGTAAATGTAGAGCACAGGACATGGAAAAAAGAAGCCCCCATTTTCCTTGCCATCGTGACAAGTACAACTGCTGTTGTGCTGAAGAGGCCTGTCCTCAAATGTTAACATTTTAGCTTGCCTGTATGATTAATGAGCAGTTGCTACGTTGTTGAGAAAACAATGACCTCACAGTATGACATGATTTCCCTTGTTCAGTCAACACTATTCTGTAAATCATTGTGTTAAACCCACTGAAGAGGTCCTTCTACTTGGAGCATTTTTTCAGTAATTTCAGAGTTTTAGAAACAACGCGCCTTTGAGGTTGACCTGGATTCTAGGATGAGAATAGCTGTCAGAAGCCCAGTCCTGTTATATAGCGTATATCTTCATTGTCTACATCTACCAGTAGACTGAGTGACCTTTAAGTGTTCCCATCAAGTCTCAGCTTCCTGTCATCCTTCACACAGCTACAGTCCTTTAACCCCTAACATTTTAGTTTGATATCACCAATTGAGGGTGTATTCTGTTTTTCAGGAATAAGGCAATGTAAAGCTGCATGTAGACATATCAGTGTTAATCTGTATCTGCACAGTTATTCTTTCCTGCAGCCAGGTGTGGATGTCATAAAGTAGACTATGAAGTGAACCACATGCAGTACTATATGTTGAAATCCTTGTTCTAGTGTAAATTATGATGGTGTTGACTGGCCAATGACGAGAGGAGAGGCAGCTGTGATGATCCCATTCTGAAGTCACCTTGTGTGTGTGTGTGTGTGTGTGTGTGTGTGTGTGTGTGTGTGTGTGTGTGTGTGTGTGTGGTGTGTGTGTGTGTGTGTGTGTGTGTGTGTGTGTGTGTGTGTGTGTGTGTGTGTGTGGTGTGTGTGTGTGTGAGCATCAGTGATGGACTACAGTAGACACTTGGGCACCATGTTTCATCACTCTCATGATGTATGGCTCTCTAAGGCCGTATTGTGGAGTCAGTCCAACAGTTATTGTATGACTGAGTCTGACGACATTTTATTTTCTTGGGATTCTTACAAATAACCTCTCAGCAAACAGATCTGTGCCAGTAGTCTGTTTGTTGTCTCATCTGGATGTGCGTACTAACAGTCATTTTGAATTTAGAAATGTCAGACTGTAGTCTACATGACGACATTCATATCGTCTTCTCTTATACTGAACAAAAATATAAATGCAACATATAAAGTTTTGGTACCATGTTTCATGAATTTAAATAAAAAATCCCAGAAATGTTCCATACGCACAAAAAGCTTATTTCTCTAAAATGTTGTGCACAAATTTGTTTACATGACTTTTAAAGAGCATCTCTCCTTAGCCAAGATAATCCATCCACCTGACAGATGTGGAATATCCAGAAGATGATTAAACAGCATGATCATTACACAGGTGCACCTTGTGTTGGGAATAATAAAAGACCACTCTAAAAATGGGCTGCTTTGTCACGCAACACAATGCCACAGATTTCTCATGTTTTGAGGTGAGGCTTGCAATTGGCATTCTGACTGCAAGAATGTCCAACAGAGCTGTTGTCAGATAATTGAATGTTCATTTTGTTTTAGAGAATTTGGCAATACATTCCACCGGCCTCACAACCGCAGACCACGTGTAACCACACCAGCCCAGGACCTTCACATCCAGCTACTTCACCTGTGGGATCGTCAGGGGGGGTTGGGGGGGGGGGACTAAAAAGAGTCCTTTTATTTTCTTAAAATTGTTGGTATTTTACCCCCCCTTTTTCTCACCAATTTTGTCATATCCAATTACGATCTTGTCTCAACACTGCAAGGGAGAGGCAAAGGCTGAGTAAGGCGCCCTCCAAATGACCCGCCAAACCACGCTCCTTAACACGGAATCGAACCCGGGTCTATAGACCTGCGCCTCTCCCGTGCCCGTTGGGGAGTTGAGGCGATGAGACAAGATCATCATTGGATCGCAATTGGATATCACTGAAAGGGGGGGGGGGGGGGGGGGGGGGTACTTATTCAGATCTACCACTATCCATGCACACCCATATTAGCCTTGATTTCAATTCAACTATTTTAACGGTTTAATATTTGATGTGTTTACACAGTATGTAGAGTAGTTTCACTCTAACTGGACAATAGTTTTTATGAACGTTGGTTGGCTACAGTTGGTTGGATACAGTTTGAATCTTAAAGTGAATCCTTCCTAAGGATGTTTATCATTTAAATAGTGTTGTTGGACGATTAGACGGATAAGACCTGTCACAGATAATCCAAACATATAGTTGCAGTCTGAGATAAAAGGTTAAATCAATGTCCTGTTATTGATTAGCACCTGTCTGATATAACTGTGAGATTCCCCTCAGTAAGCTATGTCCTTAACACTCCTGCCTCCAAGGCTGGCTAGGCCAAACTTCTGAGAACTGGAGAGATGGCAGGTTCAGTAACTTGATCTGACTCTGCTCTAATTTAACTGCTCTCTCCCTCCTACTGCCAGTAAGGGGTATATTCACACACTCTGCTGCCTGACAGGTACTCCTTCTCACCCCTTTTCACTGCCTCTCTGTGACATGTGCCCTTGAGAGTAGCTTTCTCATTTTCTTGTTAACTAGGACTGCATAGCATGCTCTAACACCAGTCAACCACACTAGGCTATATAGTGTGCTGTAACACCAGTCCCAGAGCACCAAGGCTATTGAAGTTTCTTTCTGACAAACGGTTTACTAGTGTGACTGACTGGGGTTTGAATTGAGGTCTTTTGCCCGCCACAAGACAGTCTAAGTCCGCTGAGCTAAAGCTGAGACATTCTGTAAAATTCCAAGGAAATAGTATGGAATTCCGAGGAAATAGCATGCCTCATACATGTTGCTGTGTGTGTGAGTCATACCCATTATAATTTTTTAAAAGTAGCAAAACAAACAAGAAGTCTGTTTCTGGTGACTTTGGGTGCCCTCTATAGTCTTATCTGTAAGCTTCTGTAATCCACTGTTGGCTGATGTCCAGCTGGAGATGTTTGTATAGTGTGTCTGGCTGCACATTGTGACTGAGCCGTGGAGGGCTTACTCTTCCTGACCTGGCTGTGACTTCCACAGGGCCTGTTCTCAATCCAGCCCAAGGGAGGTAGACGACTAGTCTAGTCACTCAAACAGGACCATGCTGCTTAAGAGCGATGTGCTGCTCACTGTTAAATAAACTGCATCTCCTCTGACAGGGCAGCAGGCACAGGAAGAGAGTGAGTAGAAGAAGTAGGGGAGATGGATGAGAGTTAGGCATGCTATATTTGTACTAACTTCCCTCTTGTGTGTATCTCTTGATAGATTTGTATACGTGTTCATACTGTCATGACACATTGACTGCTTTGGGACTTCTGCTTTGTGTTTCCATTCTAAGGAGCCATTCACAAAGTTGTCAAACTTCAACTTGGGCTCATCCAGCTGTTGCAAATTCCCATAGCTGCTAGACACTACAAAATCGTGACAGTACATGTCAATTGACTGATGTCTGAATTGTAGGTGGCAAACAACACACCTTGCTTGTATACGCTGTTAACAAATTGTGACAGAGGGTTTATGGGATTGTAAAAGTAGAGATTTTTGTGTTTTTCTCTTCAAACAAGTTCAACTGCCCTAAAATATTAAATCAATGTCTTGTTATTGACTAATACCTGTCTGTCGTTTTTCAACCACTTCACAAGTTTCTTATTAACAAACTATAGTTTTGGCAAGTCGGTTAGGACATCTACTTTGTGCATGACACAAGTAATTTTTCTAACAATTGTTTACAGACAGATTATTTCACTTATAATTCACTGTATCACAAGTCCAGTAGGTCAGAAGTTTACATACACTAAGATGACTGTGCCTTTAAACAGCTTGGAAAATTCCAGAAAATGATGTCACGTCTTTAAAGCTTCTGATAGGCTAATTGACATAATTTGAGTGATTTGGAGATGTACCAGTGAATGTATTTCAAGGCCTACCTGCATACTCAGTGCCTCTTTGCTTGAGATCATGGGAAAATCAAAAAACATCAACCAAAACCTCAGAAAAAAATGTATTTGGAAAAAAAGTTGGTCAGTATTTATTTTTATTTTTATTTTTTATTTGGTCAATAACAAAAGTTTATCTCAATACTTTGTTATATACCCTTTGTTGGCAATGACAGAGGTCAAACGTTTTCTGTAAGTCTTCACAAGGTTTTCACACACTGTTGCTGGTATTTTGGCCCATTCCTCCATGCAGATCTCCTCTAGAGCAGTGATGTTTTGGGGCTGTTGCTGGGCAACACGGACTTTCAACTCCCTCCAAAGATTTTCTATGGGGTTGAGATCTGGAGACTGGCTAGGCCACTCCAGGACCTTGAAATGCTTCTTACGAAGCCACTCCTTCGTTGCTCGGGCGGTGTGTTTGGGATCATTGTCATGCTGAAAGACCCAGCCACATTTCATCTTCAATGCCCTTGCTGATGGAAGGAGGTTTTCACTCAAAATCTCACCATACATGGCCCCATTCATTCTTTCCTTTACACGGATCAGTCGTCCTGGTCCCTTTGCAGAAAAACACCCCCAAAGCATGATATTTCCACCCCCATGCTTCACAGTAGGTATGGTGTTCTTTGGATGCAACTCAGCATTCTTTGTCCTCCAAACACGACGAGTTGAGTTTTTACCAAAAAGTTATATTTTGGTTTCATCTGACCATATGACATTCTCCCAATCTTCTTCTGGATCATCCAAATGCTCTCTAGCAAACTTCAGACGGGCCTGGACATGTACTGGCTTAAGCAGGGGGACACGTCTGGCACTGCAGGATTTGAGTCCCTGGCGGCGTAGTGTGTTACTGATGGTAGGCTTTGTTACTTTGGTCCCAGCTCTCTGCAGGTCATTCACTAGGTCCCCCCGTGTGGTTCTGGGATTTTTGCTCACCGTTTGATTTTTGCTCACCACTGATCATTTTGACCCCACGGGGTGAGATCTTACGTGGAGCCCCAGATCGAGGGAGATTATCAGTGGTCTTGTATGTCTTCCATTTCCTAATAATTGCTCCCACAGTTGATTTCTTCAAACCAAGCTGCTTACCTATTGCAGATTCAGTCTTCCCAGCATGGTGCAGGTCTACAATTTTGTTTCTGGTGTCCTTTGACAGCTCTTTGGTCTTGGCCATAGTGGAGTTTGGAGTGTGACTGTTTGAGGTTGTGGATAGGTGTCTTTTATACTGATAACAAGTTCATACATGTGCCATTAATACAGGTAATGAGTGGAGGACAGAGGAGCCTCTTAAATAAGAAGTTACAGGTCTGTGAGAGCCAGAAATATTGCTTGTTTGTAGGTGACCAAATACTTATTTTCCACCATAATTTGCAAATAAATTCATTAAAAATCCTACATTGTGATTTTCTGGATTTTTTTTCTCATTTTGTCTGTCATAGTTGAAGTGTACCTATGATGAAAATTACAGGCCTCTCTCATCTTTTTAAGTGGGGGAACTTGCACAATTAGTGACTGACTAAATACTTTTTTGCCCCACTGTATATTGACATAACCTGAAAGGTTAACGATTCTCGTCCTCCTCTTCTAAGGAGGAGAAGTAAGAAGGATCGGAGGACCATTGCGCAGCGTGGTAAGTGTTCATTATATTTATTTATAACTCAGAACACTAAATAATAAAACAACAAAGAGAACGAAATGAAACCGAAACAGTCCAGAAAATAATCACCCACGAAACACAATAGAAAACAGGCTACCAAAATATGGTTCTCAATCAGGGACAATGATTGACAGCTGGCTCTGATTGAGAACCATACCAGGCCAAACACAGAAATAGCAAATCATAGAAAAACTAACATAGACAACCCACCCAACTCACGCCCTGACCATACTAAAACAAAGACATAATAAAAGAACTAAGGTCAGAACGTGACAGAAACGCCGCTCAGCAAGGAAGAAGCAACTGCTCCAAAACCGCCATAAAAAGCCAGACTACGGTTGGCAACTGCACATGGGGACAAAGATCGTACTTTTTGGAGAAATGTCCTCTGGTCTGATGAAACAACAATAGAACTGTTTGGTCATAATGATCATTGTTATGTTTGGAGGAAAAAGGGGGAGGCTTGCAAGCCGAAGAACACCATCCCAACCGTGAAGCACGGGGGTGGCAGCATCATGTTGTGGGGGTGCTTTGCTACAGGAGGGACTGGTGCACTTCACAAAATAGATGGCATCATGAGGTAGGAAAATGATGTGAATATATTGAAGCAACATGTCAAGACATCAGTTAAAGCTTGGTCACAAATGGGTCTTCCAAATGGACAATGACCCCAAGCATACTTCCAAAGTTGTTGCAAAATGGCTTAAGGACAACAAAGTCAAGGTATTGGAGTGGCATAAAGCCCTGACGTCAATCCTATAGAACATTTGTGGGCAGAACTGAAAAAGCGTGTGTGACCTGACTCAGTTACACCAGCTCTGTTAGAGGGAATGGGCCAAAATTCACCCAACTTATTGCGGGAAGCTTGTGGAAGGTTACCCAAAACATTTGACCCAAGTTAAACAATATATAGGCAATGCTACCAAATACTAATTGAGTGTATGTAAACTTCTGACCCAATGGGAATGTGATAAAAAATATTACATCTGAAAGAAATCACTCTCTCTTCTATTATTCTAACATTTCACATTCTTAAAATAAAGTGGTGATCCTAACTGACATAAGACAGGGAATTTTTACTGGGATTAAATGTCAGGAATTGTGAAAAACTGAGTTTAAATGTATTTGGCTCAGGTGTATGTAAACTTCAGACTTCAACTGTACCTGCGACATTCCCTTTAGTAAACTGTAACACTAGTCTAGCACACTAGGCTATATAGTGTGTTGTAACACTAGTCTACTACACTAGGCTGTATAGTGCCTTCAAGGCTGGCTAGGCCGAACTTTGCAATGGAACGTCATTAAATGTAATGTCACGGTGTAAGGGAAGTTTATGACAACCTTGTGTAGGTATTATGACAGAATATTTACATAAAACATTACAGATCATTGAATATGGAATGATTAGACATACAGGATGCATGGAGCTTTTTAATCGTTTTAATACTGGTAGCATCCTAGTTAATGTGTCCCAGGCTATAGGCTCTGTCTGTCTCTGTCTCTGTCTGTCTGTGTCACGAACGTTGTTATAAGAATCTGACCAAAATGCAGCATGGGTTGGATTCATCATCTTTATTTAACGTGAACCGGCAAAAAAAAATAAAGAAGAAAGAAACTAACGTGAAGCTATGCAGTGCTCAAGGCATCTATACACACACAAGATCCCACAACCAACAGGTGGGAAAAGGCTGCCTAAGTATGATCCCCAATCAGAGACGATGATAGACTCTGATTGGGAACCATACCAGGCCAACCTAGAAATAAAGAAACTAGAATGCCCACCCTAGTCACACCCCGACCTAACCTAAAACAGAGAATAAAGAATCTCTCAGGTCAGGGTGTGACAGTACCCCTCCCCCCAAAGGTGCGGACTCCGGTTGCAAAACCTGACTCTATAGGGGAGGGTCCGGGTGGGCATCTAGCCTCGGTGGCGGTTACGGTGTGGGACGTAGACCCCGCTCCGCTTGTGGATCCGCCCACTTCGGTGGCGACTCTGGTGCGGGGATCGTCGCCTGAAGCTCCGGACCATGGATCGTGGCCGGAGGAAACGGACCGTGGATCATCGCCGGTAACTCTAGACCGTGGATCGTCGCCAGAGGAACCGGGCCGTGGATCGTTGCCGGAAGCTCCGGCCCGAAGATCGTCGCCGGAGAATCCGGACCCTGGATCGTCGCAGGAGGAACCGGACCGTGGATTGTAGCCGCAGGAACCGGACCGTGGGGAGACGCACTGGAGGCCTGGTGCGTGGAGCTGGCACAGGGCGTACCGGGCTGTGGAGGCGCACTGGAGGTCTGGAGCGTAGAGCTTGCACAATGTGTCCTGGACAGATGACATCCTTTGCTCTGCAAATGCGGGGGGCTGGCACAGGACGCACTGGGCTGTGGAGGTGCACTGGAGACACAGTGCGTAGAACCTGAAAACATTGTACCGGAACAATGACACTCTCCTCAAAGCGAGTGCGGAGAGCTGGCACAGGTGGCATCGGACGGCTAACACACTCCTCAGGGCGACTGTCTTGCCTCTCCAGCCAAACCAACAGCTCTTCCGCTTCACTTTCTTCACATTTCGCCAACCACTCCTTGAAGGTCTCTAACTCACCCCTCAGCGTCGCCGACCACCCCGAGTGCCCTTCCCAAAACATTTTTTGAGGCTGCTTCTTGGGCCTACGTCGTGGCCACGAACCCCGGTGTCGTCGCTGTCCCTCTTTCGCTGCTTCCGCCTGCTTCCATGGCAGGCTTTTGTCTCCTGCCATTATTTCGTCCCAAGTCCAGGATGTCCTCCACTCCTGGCTTTCCTCCCAGGCCCAGGATCCCTGCTCCCCCTGGGGACGCTGCTTAGTCACACCCCGACCTAACTCCTTTCTTTCTTTCTTTCTTTCTTTCTTTCTTTCTTCCTTTCTTTCTGTCGTTCTGTCAGTGGGCCTAGCTCTGTCTGTCTGTTTTTCTGTCAGTGGGCCAAGCTCTGTCTGTCTGTCTTTCTGTCAATGGGCCAGGCTCTGCCCAGGCTCTGTGAATAAGCCCCAGTGCTACAATTACCTTTTACAGATTGCTTGATTTATTTACCCTGAGCCCGTTTTCCTTCATGTTCACTGTAATCTTCCATTATTTACAGCCAGGCAAGGAAGGCATAGCTCTCAATCACTTCCGCAGCATCCATCCTTATTAACATATTGTTCACAGAGGAAAAATACATACTTTTTAGCCTTCTTCTGTAAACCAATCATATTATCATATGTTCAATGTATCACATCAAAAGAAATGAAAAATAATACAACCATTGTCCAGATTACTTACAAGCTTGCTTTTAAACCGGTTGGCGCGCGTTGGAGCTGAAAAAAAAATTGACACACATGAAGTCCCGAAGAACCCCACCATTATGGTTACTCACTACTAGTTGATATTTCCTCAGGGAAGTATAGCAGTTCTGTGTAGGTGTCCTACCAGAGCAAGCACAGCTATCAATGCAGACAGTACTCCTTAGCAGCAACAGATATGCCATGGAAACATTAACTCATTTACAGTGGGGAGAACAAATATTTGATACACTGACGATTTTGCAGGGTTTCCTACTTACAAAGCATGTAGAGGTCTGTAATGTTTTATCATAGGTACACTTCAACTGTGAGAGACGGAATCTAAAACAAAAATCCAGAAAATCACATTGTATGATTTTGAAGTAATTAATTTGCATTTTATTGCATGACATAAGTATTTGATACAGAAAAGCAGAACTTAATATTTGGTACAGAAACTTTTGTTTGCAATTACAGAGATCATACGTTTCCGGCAGTGTATCAAATACTTGTTCTCCCCACTGTATCTTCCCCAAGCAATTCTCTCCAGGTCTCGCACAATACTAGGCTAACTTCGAGGCTGTCAAATACCTCTACGATGAAACGGTAGCTTCAGTCTCTACTAAGTCTTTCTTAACAAAATAATTATAACTCTCTAATAAAATAAAATCAGTATTTCCCTCCAAAACTCGGTAGATATAGGTTTTGTTATACTTTTATCTTCTTCTTTTATAGTTTTTCTTCACCAACACTGATAATGTCTCCCCATCCTTTTTTCAACATCTCTTTTTTTCTTACTTCAACGTCTCTTTCTCAGGCCTCCTGTTAACCAGGTCAACTCTCCCATTGGCCTCAGCTTAACAAGCTACCATATTGGTCAAAACTTAAAAGTAAACTAATCTATTCACTTGTACATTAAAGAAATATTTCTTCAAAAAAAATGCATTAATGACATTACACTTCAGGAGCAATTCGATCACCTTTTATATCTAATACAACGTAATTATAACAAATAAACTCTACTTGATTTTAACAAGGGTATTACACAACATTCTCTGGACATCTAAATCAATGCGTATTTTCCTTGGTTCCTGAACGTGTGTAATATCAACTGTCAGATAAATAAATACAATTGTCTATAAAATACATTTACCCCTTAAAGATGGTTACCGTGGTAACGGATTGGAGCTATTGTGAGGAGCTGCGTTTGTAAACTTGGCTGCTAGCTGACCCTGAGGAATTCAGCTGTTGGGGTACGCATGCATTTATAATGACTATGTACAGTGTTCTGCTGTTCCACATTTCCTGGGAGAGAAGGGTTTGCTCACCAGAGCCACTGATATAGACACAAATTACAACTTTCCTTAAAAAAATAAGACAGAGCTGGCTTTTTATTGAAATCTGTAGCCAAAAATAAACTTATTTTACAGGCAACATCTCCATTCATGTGCATATTCTCAGCAGTGCTCTTGATAAGCCACAAAAGAGTACATATTTTATACTCAAGAGTGAGGGCTCACGTTAGAGACATTTGGAATGACTCGTCTAGCGAATTAAATCTAATCAGCAGAGCTGTTCCCATAGAATGGCTGACAGAGAGAGATAGAGATGGAGCTGAGCCGGTGTCCTCGCTCCTCACCTCTGCAGAATCTGCTCCTGCCGTCATGTAGTTTCCATAGCACCCTGAGCAGAACTCACTGATGATAACACAACATACCAAAGTGCTCTTCTTTTACTCTTTCCTTTTCTCTCTGACACTTGGTAGGCTGGAGAGAATAGAATAATAGTAATTGTACCGTATACAAAAGGATATTCAAAATAGAAGCTCAATAAACTGTATACAATTCAACAATCCATTTTGCATTACAGGCATATGCGTATGTTACTTTGTTATGTATACTCCAATACTCGATTTGACTTGATTGAGCGTTGGGGTACCTCTTCACCCTGCTCTTAGAGTAAATGAGACCAACCTAAATGAGACCATAGATTGAGTCCATAGATTTCCCACAATGTCAGATTGCTGATGAACTCATTCAGTTTTATGCAATCTTTCTGTTCTAGAGGCAATTCATCTTACAGAGAAATGAGATTCAGTGGGTTATAGGGTTCATTGATTGTGTAATGCAGCTAATCTTGATCAGGAATTTGAACACTTGTTTATTGTTGGTTGTAGAGAGAACATAGTATTGGCATCAGTTCGTTTTCACATTTCTGAATTGTTTAGGATTGCTATGTAAGATAACCACAGTCTTACAATGAATGGTGCCTAAAACAAATAGATACATTTCACGCGCTGTGGATCAATGTGTGTAAAATCTTGCTGTGGCTTCATCAGTCAGCTTTCTTGACTACTGTGGAGATTAAGGAGACCTTATCTTGTCTGGCTGATGCTGCTTCTTCTTTCTCTCTGCTGCCTGTCTTCACCTTCACCACTCTCTGTCACTTCTCTCTCTCTCTAGCCCCATTGGGAATATTCTCACACACAGGCAGCTGAGCCTAGCACTGGAGTCCTGCAGGTCTGATCTGTGTGAAGAGGCCCTATATAATCAGAATTATACTTCTATGAGAGGCCCTCTGGCTCTATGCTATACAACCAGTCATAAGAGCAGGGATCTCACTCAAAGGATCTGATTAGGAAACCCACACGAAGCTGCTGGATATTTCTAAGGGTATTTTTTTTGCTGCTCAGACAGCCTCTTCCCTGCATTTTGATTGGCTGTTGACACCTCTCTGTGGGTGTGACCCCTGATGCTGCTGTGTGTGTGTGAGGACTGAGGAGAAGAGGAGAGGGAACTGGCAGCTGCTGCTGTGTTCCTGGTAGTAGGAGTCGGGATGTGATAGAGGGATTTCACTGTGACCTTGTGTGATATACTCCTGCCCCCAGAGAGCCCGGCTCCATACTGGCTTTATGTCTCCCAAGCTGAAATATAATTTATCTCCCTGCTCTGCTCTGCTCTACAGTATTGGAGAGAGGCTCTTTACAAGGCGCTCCGATTAAAACATGGTTGTTTGTCTCCTTTACAATAGGATTTCAGAACAATACAAAGACCAATACATGGAAAATGTGGCTTCTGGAAAGAAGGTTGTTCTGCCTGTGCTATAGCCATTGTTGTTGTGTGTGTGTTTTTGGGTGAAAAACAAAGATGAGTGGTTGGGACCCAGCCTGTTCGCTGTGGAGTCACTACTGGCTGGTGGGGGCTGTGGATCAGTACCCAGCTGCCCCTGCTCTCCACCTGCACAGCTGTCCTCCCGCCAGCAGCCACGCTAGCTGGGCCCCAAATCTCGACATCTAACTGTACACACTACACAGCACAGTACACTAACCAACGGCACGCCTCTCAGAGCTGCTACTGCTGCGTCTGTAGGAATCCAAATCTCATCACATGGTTTTAGCCTATGATGAATAACCTTGTTTGACTGCCAGAACTGATGTGACTGCATCTTTCAAAATAAACAGAGACAAAAATTTTCCAACACTCTACTCAGCAAACTGGATGCAGTCTATCACAGTGCCATCCGTTTTGTCACTAAAGCACCTTATACCACCCACCACTGCGACTTGTATGCTCTAGTCGGCTGGCCCTCGCTACATATTCGTCGCCAGACCCACTGGCTCCAGGTCATCTACAAGTCCTTGCTAGGTAAAGCTCCGCCTTATCTCAGTTCACTGGTCACGATGGCAACACCCATCCGTAGCACTCGCTCCAGCAGGTGTATCTCACTGATCATCCCTAAAGCCAACACCTCATTTGGCCGCCTTTCGTTTCAGTACTCTGCTGCCTGTGACTGGAACGAACTGCAAAAATCGCTGAAGTTGGAGACTTTTATCTCCCTCACCAACTTCAAACATCAGCTATCTGAGCAGCTAACCGATCGCTGCAGCTGTACATAGTCTATTGGTAAATAGCCCACCCATTTTCACCTACCTCATTCCCATACTGTTTCTATTTATTTACTTTTCTGCTCTTTTGCACACCAATATCTCTACCTGTACATGACCATCTGATCATTTATCACTCCAGTGTCAATCTGCAAAATTGTAATTATTCGCCTACCTCCTCATGCCTTTTGCACACATTGTATATAGACTCCCCCCTTTTTTTCTATTGTGTTATTGACTTGTTAATTGTTTACTCCATGTGTAACTCTGTGTTGTCTGTTCACACTGCTTTGCTTTATCTTGGCCAGGTCGCAGTTGCAAATGAGAACTTGTTCTCAACTAGCCTACCTGGTTAAATAAAGGTGAAATAAAAAATAAAAATAAATAAAACAGTGAACGATGGATTTGTACAGGGACAGTGCAATTCACACGCTAGTTGTAGTGGCATAGAGCAGCCCAAGGTTAGGGGACAATCACAGCTTCACGTCTTGGTATTTTTAGTGGTGTTTAATGTGGTATTTACAAGGACTAAAACAGGAAAAACTAAAATGATAAACAAGTATCTTGTTAATTTGGCATTGATTTCCCAGCAGAGACTGAACGATGGGTTCAGTATAATAGAAGAACGTTTTAATTATCACAAGGGTACATTTAAGTAATAAGGCACGAGGTGGTGTGGTATATGGCAGTTCTTAGGCACGACGCAATATATTACAACCCCCGAGGTGCTTTATTGCTATCATAAACTGGTTACCAACGTAATTTGAACAGTAAAAATAAATGTTTTGTCATACCTGTGGTATATGGTCCAATACGCCACGGCTGTCAGCCAATCAGCATTCAGGGCTCGAACCACCCCGTTTCTAATCACATTTATACCACTACTTTATTATTAGAAATGTTATTTAATTGGGGGAATGATTGACTTTTGTTCAAAAGATCTCATTATGGCCTCCCGAGTGGTGCAGTGGTCTAAGGCACTGCATCGCAGTGTTGCGACGTCGCTGCAACCTGGGGTTCGACCCCAGTTAGCTGACTTCGGTCGTCAGTTGAACGGTGTTTCCTCAGACACATGGGTGCAGCAGGCTTCCGGGTTAAGCGAGCGGGTGTTAAGAAGCAAGGCTTGGCGGGTCATGTTTTGGAGAAAGCATGACTCAACCTTCACCACCCCTGAGCCCATTGGGAAAAACTGTTTATACAATCTCCAAGAGAAAGGAATATGGTCTCGCAGACTCTATAAACTCAGATACAACTCAGATCTTACCACATCGTTACATGGAAATAGGACACATTCATACTAATTGTCTTCTATAATTTTGAGTGCAGAGCTGCTAATTATTTAGTGCAAATTGTCTTCACACAAACATGTTCCTTGTCTTCACATAAACATGTTCCACCGTTAGTTAACCAGTGCAGAGAGGCTTTGTGAGAGACTATTCTATTGCTGACTGATCACTAACAAATGAATCACGTCCAGATCAGTGTCTATTTATTGTTAGTCCAATGTTTGTCTCCTTTCTTTTATTCAATATATTAAAGACTGTGGATAGGCACACATAACCACTTTGCACTAAAGGACTTACACTTACAGAGATATTTCAGCTTATACTACCTTGTTGGCGTACCTTGTACGTATTGATAAGTGGCATCATTTGCACAGATTTGTGATAGTGAAAAAATACAGATGGAGAATGTATGCTAATAGTACATTTTATGAACCCTGATATCTAACATTTACTTTACCCAGTAAATCTCCTTTAGCCCTAAGAAATAGTGCTTAGGAGTTGTTGTCCACGGCAGAATGGAACATTTTTATTTGTGTGAAATGACTATACTTCTCCTTGGTAGTTGATGTAAACTATACTGAACAAAAATATAAACGCAACCACAACGCAACAGCAATTTCAACCATTTTACTGAGTTACAGTTTACATAAGGAAATCAGTCAATTGAAATAAATTCATTAGGCCCTATTCTATGGATTTCACATGACTGGCAGGGGCGCTGGGGAGCCACTCCTCGGTTTCATCAGCTGTCTGGGTGGCAGGTCTCAGACAATCCCGCAGTTGAAGAAGCCAGATGTGGAGGTCCTGAGCAAATGGGGTTACTGCCAAAATCTCTAAAACAACGTTGGAGGCAGCTTATGGTAGAGAAATTAACATTAAATTCTCTGCCAACAGCTCTAGTGGACATTGCTGCAGTCAGCATGCCAATTGCATGCTCCCTCAAAACCTGAGACTCTGTGGCATTGTGTTGTGGGACAAAACTGCACATTTTAGAGTAGCCTTTTATTGTCCCCAGCACAAGGTGCACCTGTGTAATGATCCTGCTGTTTAATCAGCTTCTTGATATGCCACACCTGTCAGGTGGATGGATTATCTTGGCAAATGAGAAATTATCATTAACAGGGATGTAAACAAATTTGTGCACCAACATTTTTAGAAATAAGCTTTTTATGTGTATGGAACATTTCTGGTATCTTTTATTTCAGCTCATGAAACATGGGACTAACACTTTACATGTTGAGTTTATATTTTTCTTCGGTATAATTAGGATGTGGCACTGGTATGATGGTATTGCTGTGCTTTGTAACAGTGTGAATAGTGACTTTGACTCAGGTTGGCTAAATGCACTTAACTTTGTCGGAGACAATTAAGAGCCTGGTCGACGACCGTGGTTCAGCATGGCTGCGGCTAATTACATTTAATCTTCTGCAATGCTGTCCTGACCTAATCGTGGGGATGGCGAGGCGAGGGCCAAGCAGTGGGGAGATTATTTAAAACAGAGTGGGTCAGAGGAACGCTCGGCTAGTTTATGTTGTCGATAACTCAGGACACGCTAGCCTGGCGTCAGCACACATTAATATGGGATTGAAATGCCTTCTCTCCCTTTCTTTCCTTCTTCTCTCTTCTCCTCCTCCATCTCCTCCTCCCCCTCAACAGTGCAGTGTCTGGAGATGACGACTAAGAGGAAGATCATTGGGCGTCTGGTGCCGTGCCGGTGCTTCCGGGGTGAGGAGGAGGTCATCTCAGTGCTGGACTACTCTCACTGCAGCCTGCAGCAGGTGCCCAAGGAGATATTCAGCTTTGAGCGCACGCTGGAGGAACTCTACCTGGATGCCAACCAGATCGAGGAGCTGCCCAAGGTGGGATCTGCTGGGGCTGAGGCTGGGGACAGGGCCTGGGGCTGGGACTGAGGCTGGGGACGAGGCTGGGGACAAGGCTGCGGCTGGGGTTGAGGCTGGGGCTGGGAAATGAAAGGAGTGAACTGTAGAAAAGAGGCTCTATAAAGCCAAATAGTTCAGACAACAGTCATTCCCCTGAATTTCCCCCACATTACTAAAGCATGTCGTAATGATCGATGGAAACATTATCTCAGCTCGATGCACTCTCTCTTCATGTGGCGCTCAGTGTTGATTGGCTAAATAAGTTGCCAGGCCAACCAGACCCCCACAGACCAAACAGTGCCGCAATGTCCTTCCTGTCTGTAAATGAGCTGCTTATGAAGCAGAGAGTGAAACACAAATGGACTTGCTGACTCTTGTCTGACCTTCACATTGAACTGAAAACAATACAATTTGTGAATGTAGCTTTCGTTAAGACTTTCAACGGAGATCTATTACAATCTTGACAATAGTGTCTTTGTTTTAAATTGAAACCCCTGGCTGAATACATCGTAGTCGTTTAGTACAACATTGTATTGGCTGAATGTTTACAGTGCAATTAACTGTGATATCCTTCAGAGTGTTTCAGTGGAATTACTACATTTCATGAAATTTCACAGTGTTCATCAACAAACTCCCAATTAGATGCTTTAAGTCGGCAGAAACCGACTTCGGTATCTTCAACTTCTTTTTCTCATGACACCCGAATATGGGGACCCCGCTCAGGCGTTTTCTTTTACGCCTGCTACGTTAGGTCAGGGTCTTTGTGAATAGAGTTCAGGGCCAGTGTGGCTCCTCACAGGGTTGCATAAGACCAGGCATTGATAGATCCAGAGTGTGTGGTCCTTTATGTAAGTGTGGCTCATGTATCAGAGTGATGCCCTGGGCAGGACTGGACAATGCTGGCTCTCCTCTCCAGTCTTCATTGTTGTAGCTACTCCCCCTCTGGCTCTTACTGCTCTTAAAGAGTAATGGCCTCTCATAATGGGCATGTTATAGTAATGTCCTCACTGGACTGTAATGTCTCCTTGACTGCATCTCAAATGGCACCCTCTTCCCTTTGTAGTGCACTACTTTTAACCAGAGCCCCATGGGCCATATAGGGAATAAGGTGCTGTTTGGGATGCAGAGACTCAGAACGTCTCCCTTTCTATTCTCTCCTTTTCATGGAGAAAGGAATGGACTGCAGTCAAATATAGGAGAATGCGCTTGCTGATACTGTATTGGCTGGCTTTGAATGTAAAAGCTGATCTATTCATTATTCATGATACACTGTGATGGTAATTTGTAACCTGTTATCTCAAACATCAAGTGGCATGCTGTGATGCACATGCACACTATAATTCTGTATAGCACCCTTTCTCTCTCTCTGTTACCCCTCTCTCTCATGTGGCTCCCCCCTCTATATAGAGCTGTGGAGGACTAATGTTGTCCCACAAGGTTACTCAACTGAGAGTGGCTGCTCTTACAGTGATCAATGGGAAACCCGTTAGAATGTTGAGACGTTACTCATTTAACAGCATCGCATCACTAGAGATCAGCCTCATTGAAACGCAATGCATGAAGTCTCACCAAGTCTACACTCTATCAACTCAGAAGGCTAAGAGTAAAACTTGTGTTTCTTCTATTCTGCCTCTCTCTTTCTAAAGCAACTATTTAACTGTCAGGCTCTCCGGAAGCTGAGCATGCCTGACAATGACCTGTCAAACCTGCCAACCACCATAGCCAGCCTTGTAAACCTGAGGGAGTTGGACATCAGTAAAAACGGTAAGCGAGTGAGATCCATCAATCTCTGCTAGTTTCTACTCTGATCTATTCGAAATCTCTACTCTCTACTGATACTGTGACTCTAAATGTTTGCATGATGTACAAAAGGATGAGGCATGAGTGGTAATTGGTTTATGAATGACAAACGTGTTTCTATTCCATTCCATCTTTAGGTATTCAAGAGTTCCCAGACAACATTAAATGCTGTAAATGCTTATCTGTTGTGGAGGCCAGTGTAAATCCCATTGCCAAGTAAGTGAAGAGAGAAAGTGTATCATTGTGGTGGAATGGCTGTAGTCTATAGGGACAATGGTAATGGTGTACTATCATCGCCAACAGCTGTGTGTCTGTCGCTATGTACCAAGCAACAACCACAGATGACCTCAGTAAGAAACATCCATTAATATTTCAGTAAAAATGTCTGTAGAAATTATGGGTCAATCTTTTTAATATTTTCCAAAATCGCCCCAGGGCAACTCTAACAGATAAACATAAAGAGGCAAATAACTACATGGGAGACTGTTCTATTTGTGTATCTGAGGCTTTTTTCTGAATTGAAATGATTTGAATAGAAGAATAGAAACAATTCCATCAATGTTAAACTAAGACATTTCTGTCCTGCCCTGTTAATTATCTTAATTGATACTGCATTGTGTAAATATGCCATTTGTTAAATATGGCATATTTCACTGCACTCACATTAACATCTGCTATCCATGTGTATGTGACCAATACATTTGAGTCGTTTTCTGTCCTTACAGAGGGTAATGCAGGTCTCTGCTCGTTCTTGACATGACGTGACTCCTGCTATTAAATACATTGAAAAGCCATAAGGAGTTGCTCTGCCACTGAATATTTTTTACACCATACATTTAGCATTTTTTGGGTGGAAAATCATAGGTTGACAAACAAATGGCTCCTCGTAGACTAGAGTAAGGATGTATTACTGATGGGCTTTTTATTATACTGAGACTAGGGTCTCTTTTACAGATGAGCCCTGCATAAATACGTCAAACACACAATACACAATGTTTCCAAACATATTAAGAAAAAACAGACACATTTATCAACGTAAAGGTCTCTGATCAGTACTCAGAACTGACCAATGGGGACCAGAACATCTCATTTCAGAGATCTCACATAAATGGTGCAAGAAAATTAAAATCAGCTTTACCCAGCTCTGTAGAGACTGAAGGGGCCTCCGCTGTTATCCAATTCTGAGCCTGGGTTTGGCCATTTTAAAAGTCTACATTTAATTAATGATGATAGATACATAGGATGTTTCTACATGAGTGCTTTGTAGATAAACACAAGAAAATGCTGCTTTCTCCTTACATACAAAGAGGCCCAACCCATTTTTTTGATACAAAACACAATGGTGAGTTGTACAACTATCACCAGTAATAAACTTAAGGGCACAATGAAACAGCATCTAGTGGTTTAAGTGTAGCTGCTGCTGCATGCGTATAGATAATATCCCCAGAATCTAAAATAAACATTCAAGTGGCCTGGACAATTTCCTTCCTATTAACAAAAGTCAGACATGCTTTTTCTGTAAAAAGAAAATAAACCTGAAACTTCAACTTCAACTTCTTCACCAGTTTTTTAAACAAAGGTTTGTCACCAAGCCAGCTACCATGATATTTGTAGGAAGGAACTCGCTCAATTTGTGTACCGTTCAAACTAGGCATTACACATTAATTTAAATCTTGTTTTTTGGGACCTAGAAAAAAGCATGTATTTTGTTTGCATCTCGCACTAACTTTAGATCAAAAAGTGACCTCTGCAGTGCATGAAAATCTGACTTAAAATGTGAAAAGGCTTGGCTAACCGATGGAGCAATGGAATACAACACTGTCTCATCTGCATACAATTATATATATGTTTTGCAGCATTACCAATGTTATTTATATATGTTGCCGAATATTGAACCTTGGGGCACCAAGGTATGAGTATGAGTCATTCTGTAGTGCTGCAGTGTGCTAGCTTTTCTGATAGTGCTGAGTGGAGATGTTTCAGGGGAGTTGGGGCGGGCTAACATTTAGCCTGACTTTAAATGTGTCTGAGGTCCTTAGCCTCTGTAAATCCTGTACCCTGGCACCAACTAACAGGAACCTGCTCTCTTTCTTTCTACAATTCTCTCTATTCCCTTCCCTCTCTCTCTCATTTTCAATCTCTCCACTACAGGCTCCCAGACGGCTTCACCCAGCTCCTCAACCTGACACAGCTCTTCTTAAACGACGCCTTTCTGGAGTACCTCCCCGCCAACTTTGGCAGGTGAGCTCAGCTTATGGAGTACCCTGCTCTGCGTCTGTGGGTCCTTGGGCCCTCTGTATATGGATAGGGTTTGGATTGGAGCTTTTATTCTGCGCTCCGTTACAAGTATGCCTGGGTGGGTTTACATTGTAAACAGACTGTTCTTTATTCTCTGCACACAACGCCTGGTAAAAAGCACCAGCCTGGGGCTTGCTTTAATAAAGCAATGGGTTTAGCAGCATCTCCTCTCTGGTTTGGTGATGAATTGAAAATAAAGTAACAGTTCATCAAAACAGCAGTGGTATTGCTCTTGGGCTCAGTGTAATGGAATTTAAGGTTGGGGTGTCATGTTTTCTGATTCAATACTTGACAGTCCTATGCATATCATTAACATCTATTACTACTAAGGTTCATTTACCAAAGTTACTGTAATCTTCAGTAATTTTGGTAATTAACAGAAAATCTGAGGCAATCTATCGTAAATTTGGTCATTTCTACTTGGATAACTGTAAATATATATATATATATATATATATATATATATATATATATATATATATATATATATATATATATATATATATATATATATATATATATATATATATATTCATATATAGTATGCATTTATTATGTCCATATTGTCCATGAGTTTCTAATAGATAGACCATAAGTTTCAAGAGAAAATATAATAAGTAATGAAAGAAGCATCTTGTCAACAAATGGAATTATTTCAATTAACTCTGCAACTCTTCCAACTATTGACATTTTTCAAAGCTACCACCAGTTTGACGCCAAAATATTGACAACAAATACATATTGACATAGTAAAATAAATAAAAGTTTGTACAGTGCATTTGAAAAGTATTCAGACCCCATTACCTTTTCCATGTTTTGTTATGTTACAGCCTTATTCTAAAATTGATTAAAATGTTTTTTCCCTTATCAATCTGCACTCAATACCCAATAATGACAAAGCAAACAGTTTTTTTAGAAATGTTTGCAAATGTGTAAAATAATAAAAAAAACAGAAATACCTAATTTACTTAAATATTCAGACCATTTGCTATGAGGCTCGAAATTGAGCAGAGGTGCATCCTGTTTCCATTTATCATCCTTGATCTTTTTACAACTTTTACAACCATCTACCTATGGTAAATTCAATTGATTGGACATGATTTGGAAAGGCACATACCTGTCCATATATGGTCCCACAGTTGACAGTTTGTCAGAGAATTAAACAAAGCCATGAGGTCAAAGGAATTGTCCGTAGATTGTGTCGAGGCACAGATCTAAGAAAGGGTACCAAAAAATGTCTGCAGCATTGAAGGTCCCCAAGAACTCAGTGGCCTCCATCATTCTTAAATGGAAGTAGTTTGGATCCACCAAGACTCTTCCTAGAGCTGGCTACCCGGCCAAACTGAGCAATCGGGGGAGAAGAGCCTTGGTTAGGGAGATAACCAAGAACCCGATGGTAACTATGACAGAAGGACAACCATCTCTGCAGCACTTCACCAATCAGGCCTTTATGGTAGTGTCCAGGCAGAAGCCATTCCGCAGTTCCTCTGTGGAGTTGGGAGAAACTTCCAGAAGGACAACCATCTCTGCAGCACTTCATCAATCAGGCCTTTATGGTAGTGTCCAGGCAGAAGCCACTCCGCTGTAAAAGCACATGACAGCCCGCTTGGAGTTTGCCAAAAGGCACCTAAAGGACTCAGACCATGAGAAGCAAGATTCTCTAGTCTGATGAAACCAAGAATGGCTTGAATGCCAAGCGTCACATCTGGAGAAAACCTGGCACCATCCCTACAGTGAAGCATGGTGGTGGCAGCATCATGCTGTGGGTACAAAATCCGTTTTGTCACCAAAGCCCCATATACTACCCACCATTGTGACCTGTACGCTCTCTTTGGCTGGCCCTCGCTTCATACTCGTCGCCAAACCCACTGGCTCCATGTCATCTACAAGACCCTGCTAGGTAAAGTCCCCCTTATCTCAGCTCGCTGGTCACCATAGCATCACCCACCTGTAGCACGCGCTCTAGCAGGTATATCTCTCTGGTCACCCCCAAAACCAATTCTTTCTTTGGCCGCCTCTCCTTCCAGTTCTCTGCTGCCAATGACTGGAACGAACTAAAAAAATCTCTGAAACTGGAAACACTTATCTCCCTCACTAGCTTTATGCACCAACTGTCAGAGCAGCTCACAGATTACTGCACCTGTACATAGCCCACCTATAATTTAGCCCAAACAACTACCTCTTTCCCTACTGTATTTATTTGATTTATTTATTTATTTAGCTCCTTTGCACCCCATTATTTTTATTTCTACTTTCCACATTCTCCCATTGCAAATCTACCATTCCAGTGTTTTACTTGCTATATTGTATTTACTTTGTCACCATGGCCTTTTTTTTGCCTTTAACTCCCTTATCTCACCTCATTTGCTCACATCGTATATAGACTTGTTTATACTGTATTATTGACTGTATGTTTGTTTTACTCCATGTGTGTTGTTGTATGTGTCGAACTGCTTTGCTTTATCTTGGCCAGGTCGCAATTGTAAATTAGAACTGGTTCTCAACTTGCCTACCTGGTTAAATAAAGGTGAAATAAAATAAATAAAAATAAACTTCAGAACAAGTCTCACTGTCCTTGAGTGGCCCAGTCAGAGACCGGACTTGAACCTGATCTCTGGAGAAACCTGAAAACAGCTGTGCAGCGACGCTCCCCATCCAACCTGACAGAGCTTGAGAGGATTTGCAGAGAAGAATACATGTGTGCCAAGCTTGTAGCGTCATACCCAGGAAGACTCAAGGCTGTCATCGCTGCCAAAGGTGCATCAACAAAGTACTGAGTAAAGGGTCTGAATACTTATGTAAATGTAATATTTCAGTACATTTTTTATAAATTTGCAAAATAAATGGTAAACATGCTTTGTCATTATGGGGTATTGCTTGTAGATTGATGAGGGGAAATAAACGTTTTTACACCTTTTAGAATAAGGCTGTAAATCAAGGGGTCTGTATACTTTCCGAATGCACCAAATGCACTGTATAAAGGTTATTTCATGCTGGAACACTGAGTGTATCGTTTTTATTTAGGATAATGTTTTGTAGCTTTGTCATTCCATTTTTTTGACTCTTATTCAATTGTTTCATGTATTTTACATGTGATAAGGCCACGCAGAGTGCCAGAGATTATTACAGGCACCTGTGACAATCTGAAGTACCCAAAGGCCCACTAACATGCCTTGTGATAGATTACATAAAATCCTTGAAAGATGAAAATTCTGGTAATTTTCTGGTAAACTTCAAAAGTTTCCAGGAATATACCCTCCCTATAATTTATTTTGTTTGTCTTGTCGTGATTGTGTGTGTTTTTGACATCCTCTACCTTTCAGACTTTCCAAGTTACGGATCCTGGAACTGCGAGAGAACCACCTGAAAACGATGCCAAAGTGAGTGATTCACCACGCAGAGACATCACCAGGGCAGCTAGAGTTAGCTACAGATACGTGTTTGATCATGGGATGGAAAGGAAAGGGTACAGTAAAAGACATCCCAGGCTGAAACTAAATTCTTTGCCAACATACTTTTCACGAAAGTACATAGATCATTTTATTTAAAAAAATTATTTAACCTTTATTTAACCAGGCAAGTCAGTTAAGAACAAATTCTTATTTACATTGACGGCCTACACTGGCCAAACCCGGACGTGCGCCGCCCTATGGGACTCCCAATCACGGCCGGTTGTGATACAGCCTGGATAATTTGCAGGCAATATCACTGATTCATACAAATAGAGAGAACTACAATGTTGAACTGTTTTAGTGTTATCTATCCACATGTTAATAGAGTATTTTATTGCAACGTCTCCATGTCTTCCACAAGCACTTCAAATAAATGATAGCCTTCATCCCACTCCATCCAGCCTACACATAGCCTACCCACCTCACGTCTGTCCCCTCTCTCCTATGGAGGAGCTACTGAAGTAGCCCCTGAAGTAGCCATGAAAAGTGTCTGTTAATGGAAGCACTGACAGCTTTAGCAGCCAGCATGCCTACTCAGTCCCTATGAATAATCCAACCCTGCCCAAGGTACTCGTCAACACAGCAGGCTTTGGTTTTACCATTCCCCCTGCATCACACGCTGGGGGGCAAATAGCCTGAGTAACATTCTGAGGTGGAATCTTAATGGGCAGATCAGAGTCAGAGCATGGTAAATAGCAGCTTCGAAAGCAAATGCCATCAGTCTCTCTCTGTGCGATGGGTAGCATGTGTCAGAGGAGGGGCGCTGTGCTGTGGTCTTGTTATTTGATGTCTAAATGAAATGTGAAGAAGGCCCCACATTGGAGTGTGTGTGTACTGGTGTGTGTGTAGCTAGTGGAGCGCAGCCAGTGATGTTGTGATTTATCATAGTTGAGAGTGTTGCGCTGCGTGCCCAAGAGACAGACACACACTGCTCACATTGGTTGGTGCATGCTGGCTCACTCAGGTGTCCTGATTTGAAAACAACTTTTATCCCACCATAACAATAACCCTACCCCCATCCCTCACACTAGAGATTGAATCAAATGAAGTACACTCATCCTCTGTCACCTCTAATGTGGCACAGCAAGGGATGTTTATTCATCTGCGTAAACCAACTGAAACATGTTTCCCCTTGAAGATGAGTGTAATGTCCTCATTCAGTTAATGAGTGTGTCACGTTATCACAGAGTCATTGGAGGGAAAGTGTATCCTAGAGGAAGGGTATAGATTACAAATAGGATTTTGATATGTAATCAAGGTTGGGGAGATATTCTGTCATGAGGGATCTGATCTGTTTGTTCTCACATCATAATTGAAATGAACTATATGGCCCAGCTGCTGTATATCATGACATAAAACATACATGGCAGACTATCCTCTTTAGTGATTTTACTAATGGACGCGCACCACTCAAGACAAAGGTCCTCTGCAATCGCAAGCCAATACAACCAGTAATGATGTGCAATACATCTTAGATGAAATCATTTTGACATTGCTCTCCCCGGCTGACATTGTGTACACTGCATGGATGAAAGAGTTTAATTTGAGGTGTTGCATGGTGCAATGGAGAAAGCCATTTCATGTTATATTAATCATTAACTAACTGCATTGTTTTGATTTTAGCTATTTATATTTGTAGTGAATATTATGTGAATGTGTGGGGATATCTGGCAAGCACAGCGTCCCCTCTGCGATGGCAGAGTTGCAGGAGGCCTGTTTGGGAAGGAGTTTGGCTGGTGATTGGCCTTTCTAAATGGTGACTTTGTTTCTATGCCAGAATCTGAGGCTCTTCCCTCTTGTTTGCTGCAGGTCAATACACAGACTGTCACAGCTGGAGCGATTAGACTTGGGAAGCAATGAATTCACTGAACTGGTAAGAAAAGAGGCCCTTTGAAGACGGCAGTCACGTGGACAGCAGCTGTCACCACACAGGCAGCCATGACCCAGCAGACCTGGAAGACGAGCCGGGCCCCCCTCGCTCTGCTCTGCACCCTCATTACGTCTCCAGTACTGCTCCCTCCGCCTGCTGTTTGTGTGTATACATGTGTGTGTGAATGCGTGCAAGTGTGCCATGGGGAATGGCTGGTACATTAGAGAGAGACTGTGAGATTAGTTTAAAATGTTGCATGATTATTGACCGACAATCCATGTGATATCTAAAATGGGGCAATATGAAGTGTGTGGATGCAGAATGCTCAGGGAGGGAGGGAGGCTTTTCAAGTGCGTAACTTTTCAAGTCATCCTTGGTTAACATGATCACACACTGTGCTGGGACTGCGGAGCCCCTGGGAGAGCTGCTGGGTGATGCCATGCATGACATGCTCTGTGCCACAGGTCCCACTGATGCCTTAATTGTGCATGTCTAAATGTGCTGTTAGACTGAGGGCTGGGCTGCCTCCACGGACCCCTCTGTGACTCACTGTGGCGATGGAACACACTCACTATGCACACGGCAGCACCTGCCTCCTCCTCACTCAAGGTCAAGATTAACAGGCACACAAACCCATCTCAGAATGACTGGGTGATATTTTCCAACCATCGAATTTTAAACATAAGAGCATTTTTCTGTTTGGAGTTGGTTGTAGGTCTGAACCAGCGTTTCTCAAACGAGGGGTCGCAACCCCATGTGGGGTCGCCTTATTTGAAAATAGGGTTGTGAGAGAAACTCTGAAATGAAATGAACTTGCTTCATAGCCGGTAGCCGCTAGATGTATTAAACAGAGCTGTTTCTGTTTTCTTCCTAAAAATGGCTCTATTTTTTTGAACAGTTTAAACTTCAAAATATTATGACCCCATCACTGAAAGATAAGACTCTAAGACACGTATGTGTCTTCTGTTTCCTTGCAAAGCCCACAAGCCACGCAGGACTTATTAGAACAGAGTGAACAAGACCAGGCACTAAATCAGACTGGGGGGAAAATAATATCAAGATCATACAAGATTATTTCCTGATGGTCTTCTGAACTTCCCATTACCTTTCTGATGCATTTCAGTCACTTCAAAACATACTTCCTTCAGATTGAAATACTGTCAAAAGTACTGTCAGACTGATTTGTAATAGACTGTCATAACCCCAATCTAAAAAAGTAAACATTGGCCGTTGATTACGTCACTTTGTTTACATGATGGAGTCACGAAAAATGTTTCATCTCAAAATGGGGTCGGGGGCCAAAAAAGTTTGGGAACCCCTCGTCTATACTTTCTGTCACGTCTGATGTACCTTTAGTATTTCCAGGACTTTGTCCTTGGGAAGTGAGGAAAAGGCATAATTTTGCACAGCCCGTTCCAAGGGAGCAGATGGTTTGGCATTGTGATAAGCATGCTTTGCTGAAGCCCCCAAGTTACTGCAGAGAGAGAGAGTGCCCATCAACTCTTCCTGGTGCTATGGTCTGAACTCACAATCTGTGTGTCCTACTTAAATACAAGCCTTCCTCCCTCCACTTATGGCCTCTCTTGTCCTATCCCTTCCCCATTCAAGGACTCCTGTTGCTTTTTGCTGATAGTGTGAGCAATATTGCCAATCTCAATTCCCCTCAAATAGAATCCTGTAGTCTAGCTTTATTGCCTGCTGATTTCGAAGCCCAGGGAAAATAGAATGCATTTTCTCGCATTCCTTAAGCTGTTGTCTGCCCCATACTTTGTGCCAACATGCCTATTGCATTTCTTCAGCTGATGGTTTCTGTGGCGAATGTTAGATTATTCTATCAGTGTTTTTCAGCACAGAGAATTCATGGATTTTTTTCCAGAATTCCGTCCTGGTTTATTGGTATTTCTTTATAGAGGCAGACACCTTTCCCCTTAATTTAACTAAGCTCTGGAATGTAATTTAGAATCAACAGAGCTTCTAACAGGTTGGATGAACCAGAAGCTCTATGAAAGCTCTCTCCATCTGATTTCAGCTCATGCCTTATTTTAGTGGCAATCAGTCTTCTACTCGGTTTTACTAAACTGCAAACATTTACATGTATAAGACCAGGATTCAGAAGACCTTATCTTATGCACCTTATGTGCATTCAGCACAAGCAGCTCATTGATATGAATGAGACTGAAAACGTTGTCCTTCTTGCTCTAGGCTAAACGCATGCAGAAGATGCAGATGTGAAAATGTCTGCAACTTCAGAGGCATTGTCATGTGACGAAACCAAACAATGACCTCAGCACATGTGGGCCCAGCTGAGCCACGAGCAGATGCCGAGTCCTGTGTGTCACAGGCAGAGAGTGAGGAAAGTTTCCTAATTAAAGTCCCTGCCTGGAGAAGGGGAAGGGGGGGGAGGGGGAGGGGGATGCAGATGCCGGTGCTTGGAGGGCCGGGGTAGAGCAGAGCAGTGGATGTCATCAGCAGAGAGGAAATGACATCGCAGCGCTTCAAAGACAGACAAGAGGACATGCCTCTGCACAGGAAGCTCCATGGCACTGAGCACCATCCAAGTGTTTAATCTCCATCCGGAGAGAACAGGAGGCATGGTAGAGGTGCCAACACAGTCCACCATGCCAACCCTTCTCTTTGTTTCTCATTAACGCTGAACTTACAAGTAAAATAGTGTGGTGGCTCCAGCTCTACTGTAGATAGTAGATACTGTAGATAGTGAGTTATGGATTAATGAGTAATACCACACACAACACTCCAAGAGTTCAATGAGGGATTTGGAGATTGTGTGTGATGTTTTAACTTTAATTAGGAAACTTTCCTCACTCTCTGCCTGTGACACACAGGACTCAGCATCTGCTCATGGCTCAGCTGGGCCCACATGTGCTGACATTTTTAGCACTGCATCCATTACCCAATGACCTTCTTTATACCCTTAGTGGGACAGAAACTTAATTTGTTTTTTGGGGGTTTGAAGTTTACTCTAAATTATACTTTTTTTGAGCAGATAATAGAATATGCATTGCATCAGTCTGATTTAGATTGCTATGTCAAGTCTCAAACAATACTGTAGGAATTTCTATTATTTTTGAGAAAGTGGTTGTGTACCTCCTGTTTTTGTTGTTGTTGGGTTCTGGCTGCTTCCATGCTGAGATTCTGTTAACTTCGCTCACAAATTCTGTCACTGAAGCTAGCACATACCATTTTTTTTTTAGGAGAATGCCCTTGGCAAACTTAATAAAACATCACTACTTTTTCAGAAAACACACAAGATACTGTAGCTACCCTCACAACTATGAGAAAAAAGCTGTCAGAAATAACAATCAGAAATAGTCTAAATAGAAAATAGTCCACAATACAATTTGGAGTCCTTATTGACTGCCACACCATGCTGGGGAAAGAAATGCATGAAACACCTAGATGAGAGAGATTGGAATTGATTTGGGCAGCATGAAGGACTGTGGGGTCTGTCACTTAGTCTCTCAGGTTGGCCTAATGGAGTCATTTACACATAGTCGGGTATAACCTTTACTCCAGAGAGACACACACAGTGTGGCCAGGCCTCTCCACACAGGCCTGTATCGAATACAATCACTCACAGAGCTCCATTCATTCATTACCCCACTCTGTGGCCCGTGCAGCAATTCAAACACACCTTTCCCATTATAGAATACGGAACGTGAGATGATTCTAGAATACATCTGGAGGAGCGACTGAGGATCGTAACTTTGCACCACTCTGTGTGCATATGCCGTCATTGACATCCCTACTTTGTTTTGTAATTACCCCCCATTGGTGCTGTGGCATGATATTATTCACTTCTTATATTGTTGGTGTTAAAATCCCACTTCCTTTACCATGATGATAAATGACATGCCACTCCTCACCCTGCCCTGACTCCAAGTTGCCAGGGCTTTCTTATGTCTCTGCCCTAGTTTCTGGGCTATTTTCTAAGGTACAGCCCT